>NC_081380.1:13787022-14090147 GCF_030684315.1 Stegostoma tigrinum
TTTACTCAATCAATGCTGTCTATACCTGACATATGCTTCCTTCTTATTTTTAACCATTATGTCAATTTGTCTAGTCATTCAGCATTCCCTATACCTACCAACATTGCCCTTCATGCTAACATGAACATACTGTGTCTGGACTCTTGCTATCTCATTTCTGAAGGCTCCTCATTTTGTAGCCATCTCCTCACCTGCAAACATTCGTCCCCAATCAACTTTTGAAAGTTCTTAACTAATGCCATAAAAATTGGCCTTCCTTCAATTTAGAAATTTAACTTTTCAATATGGTCTATCCTTCACCATCACTATTTTAAAACTAACAGAATTATGATCACTGGCCACAAAGTACTCCTCCACTGACACCTCAGTCACCTGCCCCACCTTAGTTTCCAAAAGAAGGTCAAGTTTGGCACCTTCTCTAGTAGGTACATCCACATACTGAATCAGAAAATGTTCTTGTACACACTTAACAAATTCCTCTCCTTCCAAGCCTCTGACACTACAGCAGTCTCAGTCTACATTTGGGAAGTTAAAATCCCCCATGTAACCATCCTATTACTCTTACAGTTAACTGAGACCTCCTTGCAAAGTTGTTTCTCAATTTCATGCTGACAATCAGCGAGGTCTGTAATATAATGCCAATTAGGTGATCATCCCTTTCTTATTTCTCAGTTCCACCCAAATAACTTCCCTGGACGTATTCCCAGGAATATCCTCCCGAAATACACTGAAACGTTATCCCTTGCCCCCCTTTCTGTAGCACCTATACCCTGGAATATTAAGCTGCCAGTCCTATCCATCTCTGGGCCACATCTCTGTAATTGCTATGATATCCCAGTTCCATGTTCCCAACCATGCCCTGAGTCCATCCTCCTTGACTTACCTTTTAACTTCCTGCCCAACTGCCTATATTCTCTCCTCAGAATTTCAACTTTTTCTCTTCCTATGTCATTAGTTCCAACGTGTACAAAAACCTCCTGGTGGTCCCTCTCATCTTTGAGATGATTCTGCATCCTCCCAGAGATATCCTTGATCCTGGTTCCAGGCAAGCAACATATCATTCTGACGTTGGCCAAAGAAACATCCATCTGTGCCGCTGACTAGACAAACGCCTTTAATAATTGTTTGATTGGATCCTGGCCGACCCTTCAGCTCATTAGAGCCAGCCTCAGTATCAGAAATCTGGCTGTCAGTTCTACTTTCCCCTTAGAATCACTCACACCTTACATTTTCCAAACTATCATGTTTGTTTTAAATGGAGATAGCCACAAGAGACTCCTGCACTACCTGCCTCCCTCTCCTACCTTTTCTACAGGCCACTCATCTATCCGACTGTATTGTCAATTTATCTCCCTACCTGCAACGGCCATCCATTACAACCCCTAGCTCCAGTTAATTCCACATTGCCTCTAACTTCCCCTCCAACCGATGCATGTAATCTGAAAGGATTCACAACCAAACAGACTTCCTGCAGACATAATAATCAGTAACACGGAAACTCTCTGGAATCTCCAACATCCAACAGGAAAATCACATAATTCTACTAAAGGCCAGTTCAATTTTTGCACTGGCTGTGGTCATCATGAAAATTCGACCTTCTTAACATTGCCTCTTACCTGAGACAGAGTGTCTATCAAATTAAACCAGCATGGCTTCTCTTTCTCTAAATGAGAAAGCAGCCCTATGGTCCTCTGGGACTATGGCAATTGTTATTTTACCTATTTCTGCCTAGATAAGGAAAAATAGAGAATACTTCACCATGGGTAAGGAGAGAATGCTGAAATGCATCAGTACATGTCAAGATAAAATTAAGAATACTTCAGAGTGGAAAACAGGTTAGGCTTAGGCAATATTCCAGTGATGATAAGAATAGAATGAGAAAGTATTTTAGAACAGGTTAAGAGAAGGAAATTAGCATAAGATTCAAGAAGTAACTGAGCAAGTGTTTGAAGAGTGATGGAATTCAGAAGGGGAGAGTATGGTGAACTAGACTAGAGTAAGGAATTAATGATAGTCCCAGACTAGAAGTATTGAGATAAAATCCTAAAGAAAACATGAAGATGAGTATGTTTAAATTCAGATGTATCATAACTTCAGGAGTAAGTTATTAGAGGTTCTGGTCTATTAACCAAAGTCACAGTTAGCATAAACCTACCGAGGTGTTAGCAAAGGAATGCTGATGTGAGTACTGTAGAAGGGTTGCTATTTGTTTTGTGTAAGAGATGTGTTTTTGTTTTGAATTAGTACAGAACTATTTTGGGATTAACAGAATTATACTTTTACTGTATATTTAGAACAGTGAGTAGCAATCTTTGCACGATCAACTACAGAGCTGGTCAACGTATATCCAAATCTGGAGATGTTCAAAGACATTAGCATGATGAGAGTAACATAGAAATTACAAGGAAAGAGTTGGCTAGTCCTTCCTGACTGAATACAACTCTCAAGTGTCCTGCAGCAAAAATCTCTGCATTTTCAACCAAACTGTTGAGTTGCAGTGGCCTATAACTCTATTACCCCTTGTTAAACACACTTTGGAATAAGCTGGTAATTCAAATAACATGGAAAGCAAAATGACTGAGATAGTAGAAACTGCAGATGCTGGAGAATCTGAGATAACAAGGTGTGGAGCTGGATCAACACAGCAGGCCAAGCAGCATCAGAGGAGCAGGAAAGGTGACGTTTTGGGCCTAGACCCTTCGTCAGAAATGGGGGGAGGGGAAGGGGATTCTGAAATAAATAGGGAGGGGGAGGCGGAGGCGGATAGAAGATGGATAAAGCAGAAGATAGGGAGAAGAGACAGACAGGTCAAAGAGGCAGGGGTGGAGCCAGTAAAGGTGAGTGTAGGTGGGCAATTACGGAGAGGATAAGTCAGTCCAGGGAGGACATACAGGTCAATGGGGCAGAATGAGAAATGACTACATGTAATAAATGTGGAGTTTACCGGTTATTCTCCTTGAAGGCTGGGTGTCAAATGTAGACATTTCAATGAGACTTTGTCCACGTTGAATTGCTGGCTGCAGAGCATGTTCAGTGAAGAGTGCTGTTGGGGTTACCCGCTGAAGCCATATACTTCGAAACAAAATGGAACAGATTTAACTTCTTGCTTCAAACAACTTAATATTTATATTTTTCAAATTGTCTGATGGACAGTTAACCCATTAATACAATGCATTAATACTTTACACCTGCTAGGAAGCTTGGCAGGGAGACACTGGCAGAAGCGCATTTTCAGCTGAGGGGCAACAGTGATAAATAACATTTTACAAGTGAGTTTGAGAAAGAGACTATTAGCTGCCCTTCATGAATCCAACTTTCCATCTCAGCATCTAGTGTTTTCTTTTAGAAATAGATCTAGCTTGCCAGCTTCTCGTCCAAAAATCACCCTCAGTTACTTTCTATTCTCAACCACTCCCATGTTCTTCTGTCCTGAAAATCTGAAAAACATCTTTTTCATTCATTCACAGGATGTCTACGTAGCAGGCTAGACCAGCATTTGCTGTGCATCCCTGATTGCCCAGAGGGCAGTTAAGCATCAACCACATTGCAGTGGGTTTGTATGGCAGACCAGCTAAGGACAGCAGTTTGGGAGTACCAGGACTTTAGTGAAGACTTTATTCAAGAACTTTAATGAAGCAGATAAGTTTTACCAAAAATCAACAATGGTTGTATTGTCATGGTTAGACTCTTAATTCCAGATTTTTATTTATTCCACCATCTGGCAAGTTTGGAACCCAGGTTTAAAGGACACCAGAGATAATGGGAACTGCAGATGCTGGAGAATTCCAAGATAACAAAATGTGAGGCTGGATGAACACAGCAGGCCAAGCAGCATCTCAGGAGCACAAAAGCTGACGTTTCGGGCCTGGACCCTTCATCAGAGAGGGGGATGGGGAGAGGGAACTGGAATAAATAGGGAGAGAGGGGGAGGCGGACCGAAGATGGAGAGTAAAGAAGATAGGTGGAGAGAGTGTAGGTGGGGAGGTAGGGAGGGGATAGGTCAGTCCAGGGAAGACGGACAGGTCAAGGAGGTGGGATGAGGTTAGTAGGCAGCTGGGGGTGCGGCTTGGTGTGGGAGGAAGGGATGGGTGAGAGGAAGAACCGGTTAGGGAGGCAGAGACAGGTTGGACTGGTTTTGGGATGCAGTGGGTGGGGGGGAAGAGCTGGGCTGGTTGTGTGGTGCAGTGGGGGGAGGGGACGAACTGGGCTGGTTTAGGGATGCAGTAGGGGAAGGGGAGATTTTGAAACTGGTGAAGTCCACATTGATACCATATGGCTGCAGGGTTCCCAGGCAGAATATGAGTTGCTGTTCCTGCAACCTTCGGGTGGCATCATTGTGGCAGTGCAGGAGGCCCATGATGGACATGTCATCTAGAGAATGGGAGGGGGAGTGGAAATGGTTTGCGACTGGGAGGTGCAGTTGTTTGTTGCGAACTGAGCGGAGGTGTTCTGCAAAGCGGTCCCCAAGCCTCCGCTTGGTTTCCCCAATGTAGAATAAGCCGCACCGGGTACAGTGGATGCAGTATACCACATTGGCAGATGTGCAGGTGAACCTCTGCTTAATGTGGAATGTCATCTTGGGGCCTGGGATGGGGGTGAGGGAGGAGGTGTGGGGACAAGTGTAGCATTTCCTGCGGTTGCAGGGGAAGGTGCCGGGTGTGGTGGGGTTGGAGGGCAGTGTGGAGCGAACAAGGGAGTCACAAGGATCCTCCAACACTTCCGCCATTTACAATCCGACCCCACCACCCAAGACATTTTTCCATCCCCTCCCCTGTCTGCTTTCCAGAGAGACCACTCTCTCCGTGACTCCCTTGTTCGCTCCACACTGCCCTCCAACCCCACCACACCCGGCACCTTCCCCTGCAACCGCAGGAAATGCTACACTTGTCCCCACACCTCCTCCCTCACCCCCATCCCAGGCCCCAAGATGACATTCCACATTAAGCAGAGAGTCACCTGTACATCTGCCAATGTGGTATACTGAATCCACTGTACCCGGTGCGGCTTCCTCTACATTGGGGAAACCAAGCGGAGGCTTGGGGACCGCTTTGCAGAACACCTCCGCTCAGTTCGCAACAAACAACTGCACCTCCCAGTCGCAAACCATTTCCACTCCCCCTCCCATTCTCTAGATGACATGTCCATCATGGGCCTCCTGCACTGCCACAATGATGCCACCCGAAGGTTGCAGGAACAGCAACTCATATTCCACCTGGGAACCCTGCAGCCATATGGTATCAATGTGGACTTCACCAGTTTCAAAATCTCCCCTTCCCCTACTGCATCCCTAAACCAGCCCAGTTCATCCCCTCCCCCCACTGCACCACACAACCAGCCCAGCTCTTCCCCCCCACCCACTGCATCCCAAAACCAGTCCAACCTGTCTCTGCCTCCCTAACCAGTTCTTCCTCTCACCCATCCCTTCCTCCCACCCCAAGCCGCACCCCCATCTACCTACTCACCTCATCCCACCTCCTTGACCTGTCCGTCTTCCCTGGACTGACCTATCCCCTCCCTACCTATACTCTCTCCACCTATCTTCTTTACTCTCCATCTTCGGTCCGCCTCCCCCTCTCTCCCTATTTATTCCAGTTCCCTCCCCCCATCCCCTCTCTGATGAAGGGTCTAGGCCCGAAACGTCAGCTTTTGTGCTCCTGAGATGCTGCTTGGCCTGCTGTGTTCATCCAGCCTCACATTTTGTTATCTTTAAAGGACACCAGCTGTGTTTCTGGATTAACAGTCTAGTGATAATACCATTTTTAGGACGAATAACAGAAGTTGCTGGAAAAGCTCAGCAGGTCTGGCAGCATTTGTAAAGAAAGCAAAATCAGAGTTAACGAATGCCCCTTCCTCCTTTTAGGACATCGCCTTCCCATACTGAAACAGCAAAACATTTTCTATTCTTTTATCCTATATATGCCACAGCTGAATGCTCCAACCCACATTAATATGACCTACCACCTCACTCTACACAGTCCTCAGACATTAAACACAATCATTCCCCGTCCCTACATTAATGTCATTTACAACAAAATAATTAATTATTCTCACAATGGGCCCTGACCCTGCGTTTGTCTCACTCCTACTCCTGCCCCCAGGATATGCTATTCTCATTCCACTCCACTCCAAGGGGGAAATAATAAAAAACCCTTCATCCCGCCCCGCCCATACCGGATTCGGAGATTTTTCACCGGGTCGAGGGTCCGGTAAACCGCCTCCACCCGCTCACTGCCGCACTCCGCCATAGCCGCGGTTTCCTTGGTAACGGAGCAGGCCTCAGGCCTCCTGCAGCTCGTGTCGGAGCGGATCCCCGCGTCAGCTCCAGCTGCGGGCTGTGCCCCAGCCCGGCTCAGGCAGCAGCGGTCGTGGCTCTCACGTCTCCCGGTTATCAACTGTACAAACGCTGTAAGTCCCGATAATTCAAGCTGACATTTCCATCACTGTCCCTCTGCAGATGATTATCTGAAAAAGGGTCCAGACCCGAAACGTCAGCTTTCCTGCTCCTCTGATGTCGCTTGACCTGCTCCGTTCATCCAGCTCTACGCCTTGTTACCTCTGCAGACCCTTCTCCTCGTCGACCACCAACTCAAACTGCCGTAACTTGCACAGTCTGTCTCCCCAGAATCGTTCACTCTTTTTGGGTTTGGCCCAATCACATAAGATGCCCTTCTACAAGGGCACCAGCAATTAGCGTTCACATTACAGAAAAGGAAATTTAGCAAACTAAAGGAGAATATTTTCTCTTCAGTGGGTCCAGTGTTCCAACAGTACCCAGGGCAAATTCAACCATACCCATGGCTGTTGGGTGCTATTTGGTAGCAATCATTGCTTGTATAGAATCACACTTGTACTTCATAGTATTTACAGCCCAATCATTTTAAGTCTTTATCTCGATCAAATGCATCCCCCCCCCCTTACTTCATTTCAACTCATCAGTTTAACATCAGTTAACCTGTCTCCCATATGTCAACATACATAATTGGAGGAGTAGGCCACCTGGACTCTTGAACCTGCTCTGTCATTTACTAAGATCATGTGTGATTGCAGTTTAACTCCACACGATTGCTTAAAATGAGCCATTGCACTTTATTAGCTTTATTTATTTCTCCAAAGATACTGCCAAACCTGCTGAGTATGTCCTGAATGTTGTTTTAACATTATCACATTGATTAAAGAATTTTCCCCAAAATTCCTTACTAAATTTATTAGTTTGTCAGCCTCCCAACTCACAAGGCGGTTGCTTGCACTTTGGTGGTCAACTCTGTTAAACATCACTTACTGTGATGCAGAAGTATTACTCCAGCACAGTAGGCTCGTCCATAATCGCTCAAGCCAAACAGCAACACACCAGGGAATTCCTGGAAGCCTGGTATTCTAACCAAACTCCATCAACAAACACATTAGTTTGTACACAGGGTCTAATTCACTGAAAAACACAGCTGGAAGTGGTACCAAACACCCCAACAAACTGAGACATATGAATAACAAGCCAGACAGAAAACCAACACTTCACCAGAGGTGCACTGACGATATTATCTAGCAGGGTGATGATACATTTGCAACCAGCCCACCAGTTCAGCAAGCATGTCTACAACTTCATCCACAACCCAAGATACAGATCTTGTCGAAAAATTTAAACTGTAGTCTCTGCCTTTAAAAACTTGGTTTTCCCTGGGCCCACTTCTAGGCTAGCTGATCTTCCCATTTCTTCTCGCCTCTTCTGCTTTCCCTCTGAATAATCATCCTCAGCACTCAGTGGCTGTCTCCTAATTGCCTACATCAATGTTTGCTGTTTTCATTTGTAAGTATGTTGTTGCAGAGGTATGGACATCCAGCAGATGTTCATACAGTGACTTGGAGATAGTAAAGACTGCAGATGCTGGAAGGGTTTTAACCGGAAACATTGACTTCCCTGCTCCTCAGATGCTGTGCTTTTCGAGCTCCATATTTATTGAGATTAGACTCAATGTCCAGTTTACCACATAAGTCATCATCTATCCAACATCATTACCAAGTCACTACAGATTTTTGGTAATGTGTATATCTATCACAAACCAGGATCTCAGAGTCAGTGATTTTTGTCTTGCCAAGAGATGCTGAGGATACAATTGGGACAGCAGTTCCTCAGCTTTTAACCCTGCCTACCATAAGTAGTCCTGATCTCACTACTATACAGGACTTCATAGAGGTCACAAGCTTAGAAGATTTGCAGTTTGGTGTTGTCAAATTACTCTAGTTTTACGCTATATTTATGAATGGTTATGTTGTATTTATGGCCCTGTATTTTGGATTATTCCACAAGTGAAAATATCTTCTCCACCCCATTAAGCTCCTTTAAAATCTTAGGCCTCAATCCAATCACTTCTGAATCCAGAGAAAAGCTTGTTTAGTCTTCCATGGTAGTTGTAACCTTTCAGTTCTAATGCAAAATAAATCCTACAAGAATACATCTCCAAAAGTTACTTTACACTCCTTTTGCAATAATGGAAACCAGATATTTGCCCAGTATTCCAATATGTGGTCTAAATTTCAATACAAATCTAACACTAATAAGTTAATTAAATACAAAAATATAAGCTCTGAACCTGAATGTTTTATTTGCATTTTTAGAGCTTTGTTAACCAGCACAGTTAATTTTCATGATTTGTGAATTTATACCACATTAACTTATTTTGCAAGATAACTTCCTTATTTTTCCTACCAAACCACAGCACCTTACACCCATCATTTGTCACTTACATGCCCAATCTGCACGTTACCATTTGTTATATTTTATCAGTATAAACAAAACCTCTAATTTGGTGGTAAACATTTATATAAATAATAGATAATAATAGTTGCAAACAGCATTCTGTGGAACACTAGGTTGTCAGTCTGCTCCTTCAGTTCCTAACCTCAATTTAGTCAGGAATCCACTTTGGTCTTTTGAAATCTCAGGTACATTGCACCAAACTGCATTAACCTTGCCTATTGTGTCTATGTGGGGTGGCATATCACATTACAAATCGCAAGTTTAAATTTACCAGATGTATTATAATCACCTAGAATATAAGAAGTCAAAGTATAATAATGCACTTTTTAATGCATTGCAACACTTTATTTTCACAAGCATTTCAAAAAGCAATCTAAATAGTCATTTAGGTTTTACAATATGAAAGGCAACACTTCCGAGGTAAAAAAAGTATTTTTAAACATCATGGTTTGCATCTTTAGCAAATTTCTATCACTGAGGCACGCCAGTGATTTGTTTCTGTCTCCATATTCATGAACAGGAGACAGATTTTGAAGTCAATAACACAGCAAAGGCAATAGGAGAGAATCAGCACTCATTTTATAGTGCTTCACTAAATATCAGAAAATAACTTTCAGTAAGTGCTTTATCCTAAACAGTGGAGTTTGCAAATGGCCATAATACACAAATACTTTAAAAATATACACATGTGCTTATACCAATTGCCAAGGCTGGTGCTTACCATTTGAAAATTTTAAAAGAAAATATAAACATCTAACTGAAAAACTATTGTTTAGAATTTGGGATATCCAATAGAATCAAATTGGTCATTTTGTAAAACTGAATGCTCTATAAGTGGTGTTTCTAAAGTCTGCCACTATGAATAGAGTGCAGTCTAAGCACCATATTCCACCTGACAATGTATATATACCCTTCAAATCATTTCTTTGGAGCGTCATACTGCAAAAGCATGACAAATTATTAACATTCTTTCTCCATGGCTGGGCAAATTTACTTGAGGCAAAAAAAAGCCGGAAATAGCACTTGCAATAAAGTTCAAAGTTTTTCTTAAATTATGAAAGGAATTTAATTACATTTTTGAATCATTTAAAACAGAGTTCAAGTGATTCACAAATTAATTATTAATATTGGCTGCAATGCAAAAAGATGTATCATACACTGAGTGCATGGACTTTCCTTAAGCAATGCCTATTGCCTCTCTGAACTAATACTAATGAAGGCTTTTTATACAGACAACATTTAGAATCCCTCATCAACATTTGTGTTGTCTGAGATTGAAACTCAACTACTTTTCCAAACAAATCAGAACTATCAGTATTTAACTTAACGATACATGTTCCAGTACAACACAAAAATGAATTGTCCATCATATCATAGGAAAATTAATTTACTATAATTCAAACCTTATTTTGAAAAAAAAGTGAGCCTGTTTGAATGCTCCAGAACATTCTGGCTGGTTTCCATTCCATTGCACAAATGCCATAAATACAAAGCAAACTTTACACATGTCCTGGACTAAAAGCAAACAGTAACAAAAATGACAGTTACCTTCAAATAGAGCAAGCTAAGTGGAATAGCAAAGAAAAATATTCAATGTACAAATTGATCAGTCTATTTAGCTCTTTGTATTCAAAAATATAACTCTTATGCATTTTTCTTCAGAAATTACAATCTTTTAATAGGTTTCACATTGTCCTGGCTTCACTTCCATGAAAAGCAAAATCTGTATCAACAAGATAGGTGTCTCCATATTGTAATTAGGAAATCTCTGTTCTTCAGAAACTCTGAAAGAGAACCCAGTGGTTAAAAGATCCACTATATAAAAGGAGCAAGAAGCTAGGTACATAATCTCCACTGGGCTGGGGAATTGGTGGGATGGGGTCTGTGGATGAGATACGGTAAGAGGCCATACTGTAAACATACTTGCCTTTTTCATATAAAGGACATGTCTTTAACACTTTCAAGATCCCCCCCCCAAAAATGAAGCTAAAACATACAAATTATTCACTGGGGCATGTGCTAAAAGTTATAATGTTAGGATTAAGAAGTAGTGAAGTGGAATACAGATGCAATACACAAGGACAAAATACTGAATTAGCCAAAACAACACTATGCAATATGTAACTGAAATTTGGGGTACTTACAACTTCAATTGCTGGATGGAAACAGGCAATAAGCTATTTCACATGTTACCCAACTTTTTTAGTGAAGTTGAAAGAAAAGAAAGGTAGATCAAGCAGGTCTAAAAACAGGTTGCCAACTTACTATAACCTGCTTTTCATTTGGGATATGTGAGAATTAACTAAATTGAGACAGTGAGTAGCTTTACCTTTGAGTTGATCCATGAAAGAGGGAGGGTTACATTAAGAAAAAAACATTTTAAGATAGAATGAGACAAGTAAGGATCAGAAATTAAATACTGTATACAACTCAAAAAAAAAACACAAGTACTCACAACTAGACAACGTAGTCACAGTGTAGATCATGGGGCAGGGCCTGGGTTGAAAATGCAAGACAGAAAAGGAGATGCTTTGGCAAAAGCACTGTATCTAGGTAGAAACTTCTACTAAAAAGAGCACTGTCCAAGCATAGTATGGATAAGAAGAAAAATATTATATGTTACTATGAACTATCTTTTTTGCTGTGTCATTAATAGATGAATTTCCTGTATACTTTTGCCCAAAAGGCAATAAAAAAATTGTATACAATAACATTGAGAAACTAGACAATAGGTTTAAAATAAAGTTAAGAAAATAAATACCCACGGTGTTATTTTTGAAATTTATTTCCCTGCCTGCAAGTTGATTGGCTCTTGCAGGGTCAGAGATGGTCCACACAAATCCCAAACCCCTGGAGCCACATTGAGATGATAATTCTAATGCAATCCCGATGGATTTTTATGATGTATTCATCTATTGGCAATATTCCAGCTAATAAAAAGATAGACAGTGATTTTTCAATAATTATTGAAGTATTGCAACCTGATAACCTGTGTATTCATGGTAAAGTTCCACGGTATTACAGGTAATGTTTGGCATAGATACAGGATTGGTTGACCAGTAGAAATCAAAGAGTAGGGGTAATTGGGTGTTTTCTTGGTTGGCAGTCAGTGGCTAGTGGTATGCCTCAGGGATCAGTGTTGGGACCACAATTGTTTATAATTTACACAGATGATTTAGAGTTGGGGACTAAGTGTGGTGTGTCAAAATTTGCAGATGATACTAAGAGGAGTGGTAGAGCGAAGTGTGCAGAAGACACTGGAAGTCTGCTGAGGGATACAGATAGTCGAAGTGAGTGGGCAAAGGTCTGAAAGATGGAGTACAATGTTGATAAGTGTGAGGTCATTGGTTTTGATAGGAATAACAGGAAAATGGACTATGTTTTAAATGGTAAAAAATTGCGTGACTTGGGTGTCCTTGCGCATGATAAAAGTAGGATTGCAGGTGCAGCAGATAATTAAAAAGGCAAATGGAATTTTGTCTGCCATTGCTAGAGGAATGGAGTTTAAAAACAGGGAGGCTATGCTGCAGCTATATAGAGTCCTGGTGAGGCCACACCTGGACTACTGTGTGCAGTTTTGGCCTCCTTACTTAAGGGATATACCAGTGCTGGAGGGGGCACAGAGGAGATTCACTCGATTGTTTCCAGAGTTGAGAGGGTTGGATTATGAAGAGAGACTGAGTAGGCTGGGATTATACTCATTGGAATTCAGAAGAATGAGGGGAGATCTCATAGAAACATTTAAGATTACAAAGAGAGCAGATAAGGTGGAGGCAGGGAGAGTTTTTTTTCCACTAGCAGGTGAAACTAGGACTAGAGGGCATCGCCTCCAAATACAGGGAAGCAGATGTAGGACTGAGGTCAGGAGGAACTTCTTCACCCAAAGGGTTGTGAATCTGTGGAATTCCCAGCCCAGTGAAGATGTTGAAACCACCTTGCTGCAAGTTTTTAGGCGAGGCTAGATAAACTTTTGAACAGTAAAGGAATTAAGGGTTATGGTGAGTGAGCGGGTAAGTGGAGCTGAGTCTCAAAAAGATCAGCCATGATCTTATTAAATGGCGGGGTGGGCTCGAGGGGCCAGATGGCCTACTCCTGCTCCTAGTTCTTATGTATTACACAGGTATCAACAAGCTTAAGAACCTTCCTATGTATTTATTCTTAAACTGGTTGATTGATTAGTATTATCATCCACATTGCTGATGTTTAATCTACGATCATCTCCGGATAAGGAAAAGTCTGGTTTCAGTAAAATAGCTGCAGAAGACAGCTGGCTGTTTGATTCAGTAAACAAAGTAATAAAATGTGAAGGCTTTGGTGATTAGGTGGAAATTTTCTTCCTACCTCCTCTCATCATGCCAACTCCTTGGTAGGATACTGTTCCATGGATATCTGTACCCTCCCCTCTATAGCTAACGTGGTTACCCTTTTCGTGTGAACCTCTGGAGTCAGTGGCAATGGACCATTCAAATGTGAAGTGAAATACAGCACTTTCAATCGGTATTCACCGAGAAGGATATGGTGGGTGGTGAGATTTGTGTGGAGCATGCTAATATGCTACAGCATTTTGAAATCAAGTAGTAGTGTTGGAATTCTTGAAAAGCATTAAGGTGGATAAGTCGCCAGGGCCCAATGGTATCGAGCCCAGATTGTTGAGAGAGGCAAGAGAAAAGATTGCTGGTGCCTTGACCAAGATCTTTGTATCCTGCCCATCCAGTGGAGAGGTCCCCATAGAACTGGCGAGTAGTGCATGTTGTTCCTCTGTTCAAGAAGGGAATAGGGATAATCCAGGAAACTATAGACCAGTGAGGCTTACATCAGTGATTGGAAAACTACTGGAGAGAATTCTTAGGGATAGGATTTACAAACATTTCAAAAATATGGCCCAATTTGGGACAGTCAGCATGGCTTTGTGCAGGGCAGGTCAGGTCTTACAGCTCTCTGAGGAAGGGTCACCAGATCCGAAACGTTAACTGACATTTTTTCTTCACAGATGCTGCCAGACCTGCTGAGCTTTTCCAGCAACTTATATTTTTGTTCACGTCTTACTAACTTGATTGAATTTTTTAAGCAGTGATGAAGGTGCTCAATGAGGGCACAGCAGTGGATGTTGTTTACGTGGATTTTAGTAAGGTTTTTGACAAGGTCCCTCACGGAAGGCTCATCCAGAAGATTAAGATACATGGAATCCACTGTGACTTGGCCACATGGATTCAGAATTGGCTTGCTCATAGAAGGCAGAGGATAGTGGTAGAAGGGTGCTTTTCTGGATGGAGGTCGTACCTTGTGGTATTCCACAGGGATCCGTACTGGGACCTCTACATATGTGATATATATGTATAAATGACTTAGGTGAAAATGTACTTGGGTGGGCTACTAAGTTTGCAGACAATACAAAGATTGGTGAAGTTGTGAATAATGTAGAAGGTTGTCAAAGGATACAGCAGGATGTAGATCAATTGCAGAAATGGGTTGAGAAATGGCAGTTGGAGTTTAATCTGCATAACAGTGAGTGCTGCACTTTGGGAGATCAAATGTTAAAGAAAAGTATAGAGTTAATGGCAGGATTCTGAACAGCATTGATGTACAGAAGTCTTCGGATTTAAGTCCGTAGCATCCTGAAAGTAGCCACGCAAGTAGATAGGATGGTTAGGTTAGCATATGGCATGCATGCCTTTATTGGTTGGGGAATTGAGTACAAGAGTCAAGATGTCATGCTGCAGCTTTATAAGACAACTGTTAGGCCACACTTACGAGTATGGTGTTCAATTCTGGTTGCGAGATTACAGGAAGGATATGGAGACATTGGAGAAGGTGCAGAAGAGGTGTACCAGGGAACTGCCTGGATTAGAGCATATCAGCTATAAAGAAAGGCTAGAAAAACTTGGGTTGTCTTCTCTTGTGTGGCAGAGGCTGACAGGAGACTTGATAGATGTCTATGAAAATTATGAGATGCAGAGATAGGGTTGATGCTCAGAATCTTTTTCCCCCAGAGTTGAAATGGCTAAAACGAGGGGACGTGCATCTAAGGTGAGAGGGGGTAAGTTCAAAAGAGACGTGAGGGGCAGGCTGTTTTACACAGAGAGTGGTAGGAGTCTGGAATGCACTGCCAGGGGTGGTGGTAGAGGCAGATACAATTAGAGCATTTAGGGTCTTTTAGATAAGCAAATGAATATGCAAAGAATGGACAGATATAGACCAAGGACAGGCAGAAGGGATTAGTTTTACTTGGTGTCATTTTTGGCCCAACACTGTGGGCCAAAGGCCTCGTTTCTGTGCTGTACTTTTCTGTGTGTATATCTAAAACATTTGTGTTCCACTATAGTGCTCTCCCCAGGGAAAAATGCAAGTCCTGGTTAAACAAGGTATAGAAAATTGATTCAGTATCATTGAAAATTAAGTGCAAAATTTTCCATATCTGTCAAAGATACAGCAAAGGCCTACATCAACTTAAAAAAGAAACATGTTCTTCCATAAGATTTTCCGTTCTTTTTCACTGAAGAAAATTTATTAAAACAATGAGCTCCAGAAAATGCATTTTTAAATATACTTGTATATTTACTTTTTGGGTTATTTTATGAAGAAAGGTTGGGCTTCAACTCGGAGTTTAGAAAAATGGGAGATGTTCTTATTGGAACACAACACCCTGTGGAATCGAGAAGCAGGAAGTATAGTTTCAGAATAATGGATTGCCCTTTTAAGATAAAGGAGAATCTTTAAAAATCTCTACCCGCAGCACTGTGGAGAGTAAATTCTTGAATATGTTCAAGGCCTAGAAAGACAGAATTTTGAACTATAGGGACTCAAGTGTTATGAGGAACAGACAGAAGTGTAAAACTGAGACCAAGATCAGATCATCCATGATCTTACTGAATGGCAAAGCAGACTTGATGCATCACATGGCTTACTCCTGTTCCTAGTTCTTATGTGGTACTAAATACTTCCATATAACCAAACACCCTCAACAGTACTTATTTTTTAAAACTGCACCCCATTGTTCTTTCCTTGGATGCAAATGATAAAGCGCAACTTCTTATCAGGAGGATGATTATAGGATCAAGACTGAAAATTTAGAGATAGAGTCAAGCAGCAACATTAACAAAAATCTGTCATCAATCAGCTCATTTAACCTTGATTAAGATTGGAGGCACTTCAATGTCAAGGCACTTTCATATTGATGTTAGGGCTCCAAAAAGAGCAGTCCTGAAATCTGCACTCCACCCTCTACACTGTGGCAGCGTGCAATCGATCCGTGTAGGGGTCAATAAGAAGGAAGCCCATGCTTTCTTGCTTCGAATAGGTAATCTGAAGATTGATGAAAACCAAATGATAGACATAATTCAGAGGCGAGCAGAGCATATCCTTTATATTAGGTTATGCTTTTGACACCATCAATATAAAAGTGTCTTCAACAAGGAAGACCCAGTGGAGCCATGGATTACACCCAACAAAAGGGACATCATCCTGCAATACAGAAACATTATAAATCAGACTCCAACGTCACAACCATCACAATTCATTAAAAGTAGAAAATAAATATCATTTTTCAAAGTCAGTCAGTTGTGTGATGGTCAAGTCAGATTGTACCATGGCAAAGAGCCAAGTTGAGATTCTGGGTTAGCTCTCAGTTACTGGCTGGGTCACAGCATTCTGTCCAGTGCATACCCTCTTCAGTGGCGGTGCCCCCGAATATTCATCATCCTCCTCTTCCACGACCTGGTAACAAATTTTTTAAAAAGGAGTTGATCTGAAGAATCACAAAGTACATTAGAAGCTTTGCTGTTAAAACTACAGAATTTTGGTTGAAATAAAAAATTCACTAAAAACCAAGATCTGTTTAACATTCTGAATGGGTCCCTATGAAATAAATGCTGAATAAAAAAGGAGAATCCCAATATTGCTGAATCCGAGACTAATTCTTTCCCAGCAAAATTCTATGGTCCAGTGAAATTTTCAGCCAACTGCTTAAACATTTTCTTCGTTGAATTCACAAAAGAATTTGCTTATTTTGAATCATCCAATACATTAGCTTTATTGTTTAAAAATAAGTCTAATGCCAGCAGTATACGACAATTTCGAGATGGACAGCCAGAAAAAACACTACCGACCTAGGACTCTGGAAATGACGCGTACCACTTTTTAGTTTGATCTTGACAATGCTTTTTTAATACTTCTAAGAGAATAAATTTGCAGGGAATAAAAAAACTCAAAAACAATAAGCTATTGCTCAACTCTCTAGATCAATATTGCTGATAGCATCACTTTCCAAATTTCTATCCTGCTCTGCGACTTATTGATCTTAGCTGTTGCACCGCTTTCTGTAAGTGGTTATTGTTGTGCAAGACTAAAAACAGGGATTCTGCAGCATAACTGACTATGGAAATCATCACAGCAAGATTTTCCCATCTGTCCCTCCACAATATTCATTTTACAGCAGAGACCGCATGATTGGTAACTTAAACCAATTTTCCTTTTCTAACTAAAGGAATATGTAGCTTCCCAATTTTCACAGCATTTACCCATTAAACCACCAGGAAGTTCAAATCCTAAGATTCACAGTGCTAAAACTCAATATGTTTTCCATCCTCTATAAAGATTTAAACTACTTATTATTCTGGTAAGCATTAAATATGTTGGGATGTATCAACTTAATTTGGAAATCATGGCCTTGCAACACTAGTCAAATTTATCTACCAGTTTCACATATTGTTTGTTAGGAGTTAATCATTCCTCTTCCACCATGCCTACATGGTATTTGGCCTGGCACTGAATCAGGGATATTTCCAGTTAAATGATAATGGTAGCATGCACACCATAACTAAGATTTGACTTTTGTTCATTGGTCTGTGTGCTTTTCCAAATTAAAATGTTGGGATCTGCACAGTTAACTTATACATGTCCAAGCTGAGCTAAATAACCCAAGTAAAAGAAGTACCATTTTAAAGGTTTAAATTTAGATTTGAAGCTTAACTCAAATGTGTGCTTTGTTCTAACAAGAACACTAAAACATACACAAGCTCAGTCTTCCCTTAAAGTAGGCGTACACACAATTGGTTCCTGGCTTACCTGAGGCTGCAAGGGAACGAGCTCCTCCTTTGTAAGCATTGGAGGGTCATCTCCTACTTCTGAGGAAGGAAGGGAAGGTTCTGTGAGAGAGAATTGAGAAATTACAACTGCACTAGCCATAAATGTCCACTTGCTGAATAAAAGTCAGAAAAATGGTTGGGATCTTAGCAGGAGGAAAGACGGTGAGAACCTGACTAAAATAACTTGGAGTTTTGGATAATCAGTTTGCACTTTCTTAACAGTATCAGGGGGATAAAACTATCTTATTGATTATTACTGAAATTATAAATGAATTAGCGAGGAATAGAACTACTTCCCATTAAACAAAGCTCGCTAATTTTAATGCTGAGACCATACAAAGAAACAATAAACAATGGCTTCAGGGTGACTATCCAGGGCTTCCACTCTGAATCATTATCCATTTACAATGGAATAGCTTTCTGACACTCACAGCCAAAGCTCAGTTAGCTGATCTCTTGTTGGAATAATTGGTATTAGTATTCAGAAAGATGATTGAGGTAAGCTAGTCCAAGGAAGAACTGCACTATTGATAGAATGGCACCCTAGTTGAGAGTCAACGTTTTCTGCAGGTAAGATATGAAGTCTGAGTACGGAGTTGTATGATATCACTATTACTGTGTACATACAAACAACAGAACAGTTTTTTTTTCATCTCACTTGTAAGAAGGGTGTTGGCTCATACAATTCCATGAACACCTAATAACCTACAATACCTCTAATGGCTCTAAACATTCTTCTTTCGTGTTAGCAAGCTGATCACCTTGAATGGTACCACAGGGGTGTCTCAGGCGTGTGTCGTGAGGTCAAATTGAGAACATCAATTGGAATTTGGGCAAAGATCTGTAGCTTGGGTTGTGGATGACGTTGTTGACTTGCTCGTCAAGCTGGCTTGTTTTTGTTCAGACATTTAATCACCATGCTAGGTGACATCATCAGTGGAGTCTCCAATGAAGCAATATTATTCCACTCCGCTTGGTATTTATACTGACCAGCCCATTATGGTGAGTGCTGTCATTTCCGTTTTGTTCTGTACGGGTCTATACACAGGGTCTAATTCTACGTGTTAGTTGACAAAGACACGTGCGTGAATTCCTAGAGGCATGGTTCTCCACCCATACTTCAATCAACAAACATACAGAATTGGAACCAGTGTACAAAACTATACAGATCAAAACCAGAAACAACAGAACTCACCATAACGGACTGGACATATAAATTCCAAACAGAATAGAATAACATTGCTTCATCGGATGTTCCACTGATGCTGTCACCTAGCATGGTGATGAATCATTTTAAAGACAACATGGCACCTCTGACAACTCAGCACAATTTGCAATCTGCTCTGAATGGTCTTCCAATTAACTAATCAAGGAAGATTTTGTATATTCACACTGATTACACAGTAACAGCCAATATAGTTCCTATTGCTCTCCATACCTTCCATGCTTTCCTGCCCAAGCATGGGAGGCTGAGAGTCATCTGCTTTAAAATCAGACAGAAGCGTTGGGCTAACAGGTTCACTTTGCTCCGGGCTGGGACTCGAGTTTGTACTGCTGTCCACCTTTACCTGGTAGGCATCTGACAAGGAGCTCTGATTACTGGTCTCATCTGAAAGATTAAAAAGCAGTCACACTTTAATCAATTTGAAACAATCATTAGAAGGAGAGAAAAAAATCCAATCATTTAGGTACAATGTATGCCTATTAAAGTCATAAAAAAGCAAATTAATAGATTTTCCTTAATTTCTGAACCTGCTTCCCTGGAGATACTGACTCCCACAAGGTTAGGTGACCAAGATGCTTATCTTTTCCCAGTGACCATTTTTCATCAATGAGTCTGGACAGTAAATGCCATCAAGCTCTTCTGCAATATCTGGCTTCAAAGCCAAGCTAAACTCTGTTCTTTCCAATCCCAAGGTCTCTCCACACTTAATTCAGTGACCTTAAGGCTAATCATAGAGCCCCACAAAGACACTCAATCAGATCAAGTAACTGGAATTAGGATTAAGCAAAGAAATGGCTATTGCATTTGCAGGTTTGTGTTGCACAGTTGAATGTGGTTGTTTTTAAATGGTGCCACTGTAGGAATTCACCCATCTCTTCATTGAAGGAAGAGCTCAATCTGGCAATTACTGCATGAAATACAGCCAAGTTAGTACTGGCAGTCCAGTTAACAATGGGTGTGATAATACCCAATCTAAACCCTGTCCTCACTTTGAGCCCTTTACTGCATTTCGTTCAGTCATTCTGAGACAGGAGCAGGTGTTTGGGTGGTGAGTAAGAAAGGGGTTAAAGACTTTCAACAAACACAGAGAATGCTGGAGAAATCTCAGCAGGTCTGGTAGCATCTGTGGAGAGAGAAACAGTTAATGTTGTGAGTCCATTACGATTCTTCTTCAGAACTTCTTTCCAGCTGAAGACAGTAAGCAATCCATAAGAACACACCTGACAAATGTTTCTTCTTCCTTAGTCTAAGAACTTTGACCAAATACAGTTTTTTGCATACTGATGCCACTGATACCATAAAACTGGATACAGATCAATAATTAGATTTCAGACCTTTGAGTTCAGTATCATTCAGTGCACTTACTCACTGAGCTAACATTGTGTTACCTTTCCAAAGAAATAGTCCATTTACTAGTATTTAATTTGTAGTGAACATAACAAAGATCACCACACCAGTTGCGCTGGAGATCAATTATTTCATATTTCAGTTATATATCCTGCAATTATTCCTCAGCTTCTCTGCTTATGGTGATGGTACGTCATAATTCAGTCAAGGAGTTATAACTGCTGCAGCAGGATGCATATTTGCATGCATGCTGTTTTCTGGAGCTATGGATAATGTTGATAGAGGCTCAAAAATCCTTTCCATCACAAGGATGTCAGGAATCTCTCTCATTCTTGCCATCTGCCATTATAGTGTGACAAGAGAAGTTGCGGCCTGCCAGTCTGATTGGGCTTACTATGATCACACCTTCCCCGGTCACCAAGTCCTAGGTTGGTGCACATTCATTACTTTTGGATCAGAGATAAGGATGCTGCCTAATGCACTACAGATGCCCTATGCCATTCGTTTCGACCTAGATTTGACATTACATTTCAGTGGAGTTTCATGACACTTTCACTTTATCAAATTTGAGGAAATTTATTCATAAGCTCTGCTTTTTCAGATTTTGACATTGTCTTTGAGCCTTTTACACCAATTGGGCTTCTTGCTGGTTCCTAAATGTAACTAATCACGAGTCTAATTGGAGGTGACGAATTAATGTTTTTACAACAAGCATTTCTGACAGAAATATTACTGTTCTTATTGTATCTTTTGGTGGTATTACGCTGACAAAGTTAATGTGTGTTGAAATAAGAAAACTGTCCTATTGCAATATGACATTGTACACGAAAATGTCAAATGATAAGATTTGGTTTTAAACAGTTCATTACCAATCGACACTAGTGAAGAAGTGGTGGGGTTATTATGGTACCCAACTAGATTAACATCGCAAATTCCACTAGGGAAGTTGGGAAATTTGATTGTCCAAAATCTGGTACAATTACACTGGGAGAAAACGTAGACTTGAAAAACTTAATTATTTTCAGGAAAGCGTATCTACCATCTAGATCTGACCTACATGTAACTCTAGTCCTCTACTTCAGGTGTAAATCTTGAAGCCCTCAGAAGTTATTTTATTTTACAAGTCATTTAATTGTAAACAAAAATTAAATAAATTATTTAAAGGGCCTGCTTAGCATCAATTTCTCAAGACAACAATATGCAATCTCTCCAACACTGCTCAGAGCCAAAGAAAATCAAATAAAACACTACATGCAAAGGGTCATCTCAGAGCATCAAGCACAAACAGTTTAAACACACTTACCATTCAGTTCCAGGAGGATGGGAGAAGAGCTATTATCCGACACAGGCAGCAGCTGGAAGCCTTTGTCCCCCTTTGTACTTTTTGTTTCAAGACTGTTTTTCGATTTTGATTTGTCCTAAGAACATAGAGAAAAGGAGTAGGCCATATCATTCCTCAAGCCCAGTGCTGTACTATTCATCTTGACAAAGTAGACAATCTCACATCCACCAACATCATAAGCCAGCTGCCAATTTTCTTCTACTTATTTAATCTAGTTATATATCTTTGCAAACTCTTTGCATCCTCCTCACAACTTCCTTTACTATGTCTTCATATCAGCAGCAAATTTGGTTATAACACAGGAGGTTTCTTTTTTCAAATTATTGATATAGATTATAATTCGTCGAGGCCCTCAACACCGATCTCTGCAGCACTTTGCCAAAGCCTGTTACATCCTCAAAAAATGTATTAATCATGATTCACTTTTAATAAAATCATGTTGACTTTGTACTCAGATTTGGTTTTAAACAGGACAAGGTGCAGAAAAAAGAAAGAAAACAGCTCATAGAGAAAAGCAAAGCATTTTTAAAATTTATTTTTCATTCTTCCCTCCATACAGAAATTGAACCTTGCACATATTTTCACCAGAAATGTATTTGCAGGTAATTCCAGTTAACTTTTTATTACATTCAGTCAACAGAAGACTGATGAAAGTAATTCTAATAAATACTTCCTCCCTTGTGCCTTGATCAACCATTTGACCCTTACACTTTCATCCCTGGCACGCCGCCACTAAACATCAACAAAACGTACAGTTGGTTAATACCATGGTATCCAAGGTGTAATTACCCCCACAATAAAAAGAATTGAGCTGAAGGCACATCATAGTAACAACAGATTTTCCTTTACAAATGCAATGCAAAGTGGCAGGGACAAATTGAATTTAACACTTAATCTCTGCACTGAAAACAAAATATGCTGGAGACTATAGTGGGTCAGGCAGCATCAATGGAGAGAAAGCAAGCTAACGTTCCGAATCTAGATGACTCTTAATCACAAGTAATGTGAAATGTGGAGGGCACAGCATTTATGCAATAGTTGGTGGAGGCAGGGTGGCTTGCTGGGGGAGAAATGGTGTTGATAGTTCAGATAAAGTAATCAGATGCCAAATCAATTTAAAGCAATTTCTTCAATTGCTCTTCAATAAATCAACAAAGGAATCAACAGCACCCTTCAGCCCTCATTTAACAACAGCAACTTGTATTTACACAGTACTTTCCCGAAGTACCTAAAAGGAGCTTAATAAAAGCTGACAAAAAATTATTGAACTAATGATGAAATTATCAGGAAAGGTGACTAAAAGCTCAGTCTAAGTAGTTTCAAGGAGTATCCTAAAAGAGATGGAAGAGGCAAGAAGGTAGAGAGGTATTGGGCAGGAATTCTGATATTCAGGATCCAAATGAGGTGTGGCGTAGCTAAAATTGATGATAAACATTTATTTGAAAGTGAGGCATGACAGATCAGTGGGAAGCATTCAATAAGAGATTGTGAGACTTCATAGCAAGATTTTCCAATAAAGATAATGGGTGTGACAAATCCAGAGAACCTTGCATATCACAGGCCTTAAAGAAGAAAATACAGAGAGAAATGAAAGCTAATTACTGACAAAAAGAAGGACTAAATACAGGTATTGCGGAAAACCTAAAGGACTTAAAGGCATGAAATTAAAAAGAAACCAGAAAAACAAATAAAAGTCCTGAAAACATATTGACGAGTAAAATCCAGGTAAGATATTTTCCAAACCTATAAAAAGAGGTGGGAAAATTACTGGGAAAGTTACAAGGGACAGTATAAATCTTAATTTATCTTCAGAAAGATAGCAGATTAATCAAAGACTGTCAAAGGCAAGTATGCTATATGCCTTCCTGGCCATTGGTAAGCATGGATTTCTTCTGGAAAGTTGTGTCTTACTAACATGATTGAATTTTTTGACAAGGTAATGAGAATTGTCACGGGATTAGTGTGTTGAATGTGGTACAGATGGATTTTAGTCCCACATTTCAGACTGGCCACAGAGGTAAAGGTCCATGGAATCCAAGACAAAGTGACAAGCTGGAGCTGAATCTGAATGACTCAGGTATTCTAAGCAAAAGTTGATGATCAACAGTGTTTTCTGATTAGAAGCCTGTTTCTAGTAGGCTTCCAATGGGTTCAGTACTACACCCCTTGTTTTTGTACTTCCTCAATTATTTCAATTTGAATACAGATGGTATAATGAAATTTGCAATCATGCAACAATTGCCAGTGTAGTTGGTAGTGAAGAAGAAAGCTACAAACTGTAGGAGGATGTCAATGGACTAGTCAGGTTGAAAAAAAACAACGGAAAGTGGAGTTCAATGCATTTGGAAAAGGTTAAAAGTCAAGGGAACACCCACTGACTTGCTTAATACCAAGAGGTTGAGAGGAACAGCATGAACATATGTCCACTGATCCCTGAAGGTCATTGGACAGATAATGACGTGGCATAGAAGGCAAATGGCATTATTGCCCAGATTAGCCGAGACACAGAATACAAGAGCAAGGAGATTATGCTAGAACTGTACAGTTGCAGAATGCACTACACCAGAAGACATACGGCATGCAGTTCTGGTTGTGGCATGAGAAAAGACACAAAGCATATTGTCAAAGATATTGTCTGGAATGGATAATTTTATATATGAAGGAAGACAAGATAGTTTGGTCATTAGTTGTTCTCCTTGGAACAGAGGAGACTAACCGAAGCGCATAAAATTAACGAGGAGTGCTGTGAAGGCCCAAATTCCCTTGGCTGAGAGGCCCATGATTAGGGGAGCTTAGATTTAAAGGTAATAAGTACGAGACACAGAGAATATTCAAGGGGAAATATTTTCATTCAAAGTGTGGCAGGAAGTGAAACATATTGCCTGCAAACATGGTAGAGGCAGAAATACCTGATACATTTAAAAAGTATTAAGTTCAGCTGAAGGCTAGAGACCAAGAGCGAGAATGTGAAATAAGACTGGATAGTTCTCTGAGATCCAGTGAAGACGTAAAAGACCAAATGGCCATTTTTCATGCTGCGAATTTTTATAATATCCATGGAGTAGCTGAAGGCATGGCTACCAATGGTGAAGTGAAATGAGTGAGTATGCACAAGCGTAATGCGGCTTCTCCAGGCCTTGTCGGAGATAGAGACAGACCAAGATATATCTTGTTATAGAAAAACAGAGAGATAAGGCTTGAATTTTAAATGAGTGGCATGTGAATAATGGTGTATCTTTGTAATAAGGTTTAAAAACTAACTAGATTAGTTTTTCCAGAACCATGATATGTAAACCAGTAACTGCTTCCTGGAGTGCTAATGGAAGGTTGTTTATACTTCAGGGTTTATGGCCAGAGAGAGAAAAAATTAAGTCATTAGCTTAGCCACAATCTGGAATAAACAAACTTTTTCAAAAATTTATTTCAAAAGCTTTTGTTGTCAGCTCAAAGGAGACTTGACTGAAGTCAGATGCAAGAATGGTCTCTCCTAGGAAAAGGAAATGTTCAATGGCAGCACTGTAGCTCAATGGTTAGCACAGCTGCCTCACAGTAGTAGGGACCTAGAATTGATACCAGCTTCGGGTGATTGTGGAGTTTGCATACTTTTCCCCATGTCTGAATGGGTTTCTACCAGGTACTCCAGTTTCCTCCCATAGTCCAAAGATGTGAATGGCCATGCCAAATTGCTGCATAGTGCCCACGGGTATCCAGGCTAAGTGGATTAGCCTATGGTGAATGCAGAGTCACAGGAATAGGGTGGGGGTTGCTGGGCCTACATGGGATACTCTTGCAGCATTAATGCAGACTCAATGGGCCAAATAGCCTCTCTCTGCACAGTACAGATTCTATGATTTAGTGCAGTTAAGGAAATAATTTACCTCAGTGACAGCATAGTTTTTGAAAACTTCCAGACCAGAAGTATTTGGTTATAAACCTGAACTGCTTATTCAAATCTGAGGAAGTCTAAGGTCTCAACTGTAAATGTCAAAAGAAGAAGGATGCTGTAGGTTGCAGAGAGACATAGATAAGCTGCAGAGCTGGGCTGAGAGGTGGCAAATGGAGTTTAATGCGGACAAGTGTGAGGTGATGCACTTTGGTAGGAGTAACCGGAAGGCAAAGTACAGGGCTAATGGTAAGATTCTTAGTAGTGTAGATGAGCAGAGAGATCTCGGTGTCCATGTACACAGATCCTTGAAAGCTGCCACCCAGGTTGACAGGGCTGTTAAGAAGGCATACAGTGTTTTAGCTTTTATTAATAGAGGGATCGAGTTCCGGAACCAAGAGGTTATGTTGCAGCTGTACAAAACTCTGGTGCGGCCGCACTTGGAGTATTGCGTACAGTTCTGGTCACCGCATTATAAGAAGGATGTGGAAGCTTTGGAAAGGGTGCAGAGGAGATTTACTAGGATGTTGCCTGGTATGGAGGGAAGGTCTTATGAGGAAAGGCTGACAGACTTGAGGCTGTTTTCGTTAGAGAGAAGAAGGTTGAGAGGTGACTTAATTGAGACATATAGAATAATCAGAGGGTTAGATAGGGTGGATAGGGAGAGCCTTTTTCCTCGGATGGTGACGGCGAGCACGAGGGGACATAGCTTTAAATTGAGGGGTGAAAGATATAGGACAGATGTCAGAGGTAGTTTCTTTACTCAGAGAGTAGTAAGGGAATGGAACGCTTTGCCTGCAACGGTCGTAGATTCACCAACTTTAGGTACATTTAAGTCGTCATTGGACAAGCATATGGACGTACATGGAATAGTGTAGGTTAGATGGGCTTCAGATCGGTATGACAGGTCGGCACAACATCAAGGGTTGAAGGGCCTGTACTGTGCTGTAATGTTCTATGTCTATGTCTATGTCTAAAAGGCTTTATGGTTCACAAAACTGAAAGTGAGAAGCAGTTAAGTAAAACCTACAGATCTGATACAGAATGGAGATTTATCTTTTTTTTTGATTAGATGGGATTTCGTTTTGCCATATTTTGTTAAATTTTTCAAAATGCATTATATGCAGATAGTTTGGTTTTGTTTCATTTTTATTTATTTTGTATAATGAATAACTATTTTATTGTTAAATCCAAGATCTTGTGTGCTTATGTTTCAGTAAAAGATGACCATGTTAAATTAAAATTTTTTAAAAATGTATAATTCATCAAGCCAGATTTCATTTTGGGATTATATCTATCCAACAATAACATCAGCTGGGATCATAGCATTCCTCAGATGCTGAAGTTGTTCATATCCAGATACAGCAAGATCTGAATGACATCCAGTCCTAATCTAATAAGAGGTAAGTAATATTCAATTGCCAGATAATGACCATTGATAGTGGCAATTTGACATTGTCCTGGGATTTACTATTGACGAGAAACTGAATTGGATAAACCAGACAAATACTGCGGACACAAGAATATAGCACAGAATAGGAATTCTGAAGAATGCTAGTTTTCTCTTGACTCTTCAAAGCCTATTCACCATGGACAAGGCATAAGCAATGAGTGGTTTGGACAACTTTCCACTGGCAAATTCCACAAAACCTAAGAAACTTGACATCATCCAGGACAAAACAGCTTTCATGATCAGCACCCCAAGCACAACCTTCAACATTTACCCGCTTCAAAACCAATGCAGCAGCACATTTACAGCTGAGTCCTTAGACTTTCTCAGTTTTGAATAAGCAGTTCAGGTTTCTAACCAAATACTCCTGGTCTGGAAGGTTCAATGCTGCAACTCACCCAGGCTACTTCAACCATACCTTCTAAACCTGCAATCATAACCCTCTAAAGGACAAGGGGGAGCCACCACCTGTAAGCTCCGCATCAAGCCGCACACCAACCTGACTTGGAAATATAATTGCTGTTCCTTCACTGTTGCAAAGTCCTGGAAGTCTCTTGCTAACTGCACTGTGCACGTATCTACACCACATGGACAGCAGTAATTCAAGTTGGTGCCTTACGACCAACCTTTCTCAAGTGCAATCAGGGTTGGACAATAAATGCTGAACCAGTCATGTCCTGTGAAAAAATAAATAACAAGTAAACTTACCAATTGAGCCATTCGGGGAGCTCGGACATCCTTTGGAAACAAGGAGAAAAATCAAAAAGTCAATTGAATGTCAATTAACGATTAGAGCATTTGATTCTTAGGTGACTGCTGGTATCACTAAGCACTTTTGTCATAGCTTGTTACATTCCCAAAGAACTCTAATATTTTTAAATCATGATTCCCTTTAACAAAATTATACTGACTTTGTCTGATTGTACTCTGATTTTAAGTGTAACAGACAGGATACATTTTCACGACTGATCTTGAGAAAATACTGAGTCTCTCAATAGATCAGGACTAGAATATTGATGAACAGAGACATGCTTTCAAAACTACAGCTTGCACTTATCAGGACAAATGCAAGAATATCAAATTTTGTGCCGTCGCAACAGTTTATAATACCGAAGAAAAGGAAAACTGATTGGTTAACAATATCAATTATATTTAAAGAGGGGAAGTATTTTCCTTTCCTCTAACCCTGGGGCTGTGAGATAATACGAATTAGTTCAACTTACATCTTGGTTTGTGAATTTTCTGTTGAAAGATTGAACATTTTTCTGTGTATCAGCACGAGGTACTCAAATTAAAGCTCCCTATTCCAACAATGTAACTTAACTCTAACATAAATATGGCATTTAGTTTTAAAGTTGGGCTGGTTTGTCCTGTAGGTCCAAATCCATGACATTAAACACAGACGAAAAATTCATATCAATTTAACTGAATAGTCATGAAATATGAATGCGTATTTTTCATCTCTACCTACCTCTTTAGGGTCAGTCACTGGTACCCATTTGAAGATCCGCAATGATGTATCACCCACCGTCACCCATTTCTTCTCCCTGTGTAATTCAGAGTTTACAGTCAATGAGCTGAATTTGTAAGGAACTGTGAGCTTTAAAATTCTACTAAATATCACGTTAATCCACACAGACTAATAAAGATACAGCCTTTGTAAGTGACTGTTAGAAATGTTGTAAACAGCAAATGGCAGTGGTAGAAAAGCAGCCTATATTACAACAGTCACAAAAAGCTTCTATCATAAAAAATTTAAGTGCTATGATTTTAAATTTCTATTATCTGATACACGTATTGTCAGAATCTGTCACATTGCGTAAAATATTAATAAACTGCAACCGAACTATTTTAAAAATAAATACAAAAAAGGTCCGAGTCACATCATGTTCGTATCGATTGTAGTTGTGGAAGGAATTTTACAGACTGACCAAGAGCCAGAAATTTACAACTACTGGCAATCTGCCAAAACAAAAATCAATATAATTCTTATTGACCACAATTATGTCATGCTGCTTTCAAGGGTCAAACAACATCTTGGCTCCACTGTAACAAGTGACTAGCAGCATGGGCTTGCTAAAGGCAGCCCCAAAAGAGATTTGCTTACACAAATAAAAGTAAATATATATGTGGACAAGTTGCTCCAATACCACAAACAATTTAAGATCTTTTATGTAACTTTTAAAAATTAACCTGCAATATACTCAAAAAATTTGCTAATATGTTGCATTGGAATTAAAGAAATTAGTCTAATTAATAACAATGATATTTGGCACAATTGTTAAATGGGATTATGATGTGGCTGCATGAACAGAGACCTGGTTTAAGCAAGGTCAAAGGTATTCTTCATATTTTTGTTTTACCTGGAATTATCTTTCTCAATTCACCTGTACTCGCTCCCTCTTAAATCACACAAACTACCTGTGAATTTTTTTTCAAAATTCAATGTCTTCTGGTCTGTTTTCATAGTTACTTTAAAAGGAATTATGTCATTTCATTGTTGGGCAGATGATATCTTGCACTGCTTACTCCACTTCATTTCCCACAACCATCCATAAGATCCAACACTAATTCTTTCCTCATCAGATTAAAGTCATTGACCATGAAAGTTGCTCTTCACCATTTTTGATGGTATATTTTCCTCATTTTATAATAAATAAAACTTTTGAATATTACCACCCTATTTTTATTAAATACCTTTGAAATTTGCAGAAGAATTTCTCCATCTCCTTCTCATGTTTCGAGCTTTATAATGTATCTTCCCAACACTGCAACAGCCATATCTCTCTCTATCTCTCTCTTTGTTTCACATTTAAAGACAATGGACTCATTTCCAGCATCAGTTAGTATTATTTTGATTTAATACCACTATATTAATCCACACTAGTTATGTCCCCTCCTCTTTTTCTTTCTCTATAATTCCAGGGCAATGGAAGGCAATCAGGAAAAGCTAGTCCGAGTAAAAACTATGCATATTCCTTTCAAAGGAGAAGTTACAGCATCCACAGCTCATACATTCTAAAGACAAAAGGAAACAAAAATCAAAATGAAATAGAAATAGGAGACTTCCAAAAATGTCAGTAGCAAAATTCAATTAATAACTAAAAAAAGGAAAGTACAGAAGAGAAATGAAAAGTTCAAAAGGGAGACAAGAATATTATGAGAAAAGATTAGCAAGCAAAATTAAATTGAACCATAAATCATTTTATTATGATATAAATTGTAAGCACTGCAGCAGCTGGAAACCATAGTCTTGACCCACAATTACACTGAAATTTACAAGCCTGAACTCATGTTTTGTTGAGGTCTGTGGCACAGTTGTAATGTCTAGACCACAATATCTGGGTTTAGGTTCCACTGTCATAAAAAAAACCTGTTCAAATATGTTAAGTGCATAAAGAGACACATACCTCATTAGAGAGCTGGCATCTTTTTAAACTTGAGTTTATTTGTTTCCAAAAATATGGTATAAAGTAAAAGCAGCAAGCTAGTGAAAAGGTTGGTCCTAATAGAGACCAAAAGAAAGCTTGCATGTGGAGACAAGTAACATTGTAAAAGTATTAAATGTGTGCTTTGCATGTATCTTCACAAAGCAGTGACTGTTGTTGCTGTAGTACATTTAAAAAAAGGGGGGGGGGGAAGTTATGAAAAATTGAAAGAACTGCAAATGCTGCTTCAATGGTTCTGAAGAAGCATCATTGGATGCGAAACATTAATTCTGCCTTCTCTCCATAGATGCTGCCAGACCAGATGCGTTTTTCCAGTTATTTGTTTTTATTAGGGGGTAATTATGGATAGATAATAATAAATAGAAAAGACATGACAAAAAGATTTGAATGACCGAAAATTGATTTGTCTCTTGATCCAGATGAAATGCATCCTAGGTTGCTATACTGAGCAAAGATGGAATAGTAGAGGAATTGGTCACATTAGCAATTGGAAACCACTAACAGAGATAAAATAAACTTTTGTTTGGGAAGGAAACTGTTAATCAAAGGAAGCGTGTATGGGTTTTTTGCAGAAAAGTCATGCCTGAGTAACTTGACTGAATTCTTTGATTAAACAAGAAAGGTTCATGCAGACATATATGCAAACTTTCAGAAAGCATTTGATAAAGTACTACACAGGAGGCCTGTTACATTGTCACAATACAGAGATGGACAGCGAAACAAAATCAGTCTTTTCACATCTGCATTGACAACAGGGTAAAACTAAACTATCAAGACCCTAACATCCCAAACTTTGTGAATAATTAATTTCAGATACGTATCTTAAGCAAACAATTTAACTAGTTATTAAATACACAATAACTTTTGCAGAGGAAAAGTTAAACAAGGTAAACTGATTAATGCCCAAACATTAAATCCAAAACATTTGCTTTTGTCCCCTTTCACATAAAAGACAAACAAATGAATACAGTTCAGGTACAAACAAAATAACAAAACCAGCCAAATTACTTAAATGGCTTTCCTGATGTGTTGTTTCATATGCTTAGATATCAAATCTGGTTGCTTTTCTGGAACTGCTAATTCAGGTCATCTTCTCAGATCACTCAGATATAGGTAGTAATACTTCTAATTCAGCTTCCTACCCTCTGGGCTTCCAAAAGTGATGTGGCAGATTAGGCAGAGCACATTTAAATCTTCATGTTGTACTGTCAGCTGCCAAGCTCATCTCACTCAGAAAACACAATTTAAAAAAAACATCAATTCTGATCCCACCCTGATAGACAGAACATTTCTTTCCAAGGCCTCAATTATCATTCAACAACTACCATCTTCTTGAACGCAGTCTCTTCCAGACTTGCTTGCACCAATTCCCAAATACTGACCTTGTTACTACCCAACTTCTGCTAAATTTTTTAAACACAATATTCTTACTGGGGTCGCTGTGTCTGCAGGAGCCCTTTTGATCAAGATTCAGCTTGTGAATAACCTCCAGGTCTGGCATCACAAACAAACAAAAGCTTATTTGGTTGTTCTTTTCTCTTTACCACAAGCAGTCCCAAAGTATACACATAATTCTCAGCTACAAATCAAAATGTATAAAAGAATAAAACAAAAAAAAAATGAAAATCAGCAAGTGTTCTAACAATGTTGATTTAGGCACTGCAATTTGGTGACTTGCATACAAAATTAATGCATAAAACAAAACAAGGCAGAGCAGTGAACTGATATTTTCGGGTTAGAAGATGGTTTGCAGTGGAGATCCCCTAGGGTCAGTTTGAGATGATTATGCTTTGCAATTTTTATAAAGGACCTAGACTCCAACACAGGGAACAGCATTAAGTTTATGTATTATTTGGTAAAATAGATTATGATACAAATAGTTAATGACTCCAGAATGAAGCAGACAGAATTATGAAATGAGTTCAATATAAAAACGTTTAAAGCAATGCACACAGAGAAGTAATATGGGAAGTCACTATAGAATAATTGGCAGGGCAATTTGATAAAGGTGACTGAAAAGTGTGTAGGATACTGGGATTTATAAATAAAGGATTAAAGCATAAAAATAAAGATTAGTTTAGAACTTTAGAAAACACTGTTCAGGTCTCGGCTAAAGAATTGTGGATGCTTCAGGATTATGTAAAGGCATACAAAAGAGTGCAAATAACATTTACCAGAGCATTATCAATAAAGAAGAAATGTTAACACTGTACTGTCCTTCTTGGGCAGATACATTAAAAGGTGACAGAGATTTTCAACATTTCAAGCTTTTAACAACACAGATAAAGCTAAACTATCTCCCTAGCAAGGTGCTCAATAGAAGTCATGAGTTCAATATCACGGTTAAAATATTTACAGAAAAGGCGAGGATTCGTTTCTCGATTCAAGAGGTGAGTTGCTGAAATATGGATTATTATGCCTGAAATACTGGTGGAAGCTGATTTCAGATATAGTTGGAAAACCTACAAATTTACAGGCAAACAGCAGGGCAATGGGATTAATCATGACTGACCTTTCAAAGAATTAGCACAGGCACAATGGACTAAACAGCTTCTTCTGTGCTTATAGGTTAATTTCTCTGAAACATATAATTCAAACAAAAAACAAAAGCTTAGAATGTAAACGTACAGTAGTTATAAATAACATAACAACTGAGTATAACATATGGTAGGTTGTGTATCTGTATTGCAAAATGTAGAAATTTGTGGAGGGCAAGACTGTGTCAAGTGAACATGTTCAGTAGATGAATCTGTCAAAATTCTGTCTGGCTCAGAGTCACTAAACTGATGTATGAATTGGAGACATTCCAACACAGAATTTCAGGACAGTTTTCTCCAAAATTCAGTTCTGCCTCATTGAAGGTACAGGCTCATACTGGGGTTGATATTATTGATAGCATGAATTAGAAATCAAGGAACTAGAAAAAGTAGTCATATCCAAGGGGTACAATGCAGTTGCTCCGTGTGAGGATGACGATAAAAAAGTCAGAATTCTACCCGTGGAGGGTGGCTGAGGAGGAGGAGGAAAAGAAGAAGCATAATGTAGTGGTTGTAGAACATTAAATAATGAAGGGGACATCCTACATTGGAAAGATCACAAGCTGACCTACAACAGTAAGGAAGACATCTCAGAATGATTTGAATATATATTGCAAAGAAAGAGGGTAGATCCATTTGCTGTTGTTGAGCAATTTTAATGAAGCATTTTAATTTTTCTTATGAATTAGTATAAGCAGATGAGGAAATGTTAAGAAGTTTTCTGAGATTGTTTTCAGAAACAAGATGCTCTAGAGAGACCGTAAGACTAAAATAAAGTAGTATACAAAAGTGCAAAACAAAGGTCTAGATCATGGTGAGTGGTACAGATACAAAGAAAAGCAAAGTGTGGCAACACCAACAGATAACAATTTTCAAAAAGGTATATGAAACAAAACTTGCAAGGAAGATCAAGTCAACACAAAATACTTTCCACTTGAATTAGATGGGTGGGAAGAAAACAAAGCAAACAATCAAAACCATATAGGCTCCTTGAAAATGCATATAAGTGATGTTATCAACGGTAAGTAAATGCGGACAAGTGAATAATTACATTTTAATACTATTTGCAGTGAAGAGGTCAGCATGCTAAACATTCTAACATAACTATTACTGAATCAGGGACAAGAACTGAACAAAATTACCATAAACAAGATAAAAATAATGGGGAAAGTAATGCAATAAAACTGTAATACCAGGTTCACTTCTATCCCAGGGCTTTAAAGGACAAAGACGAGAACATTGGGAAAGCCCTAACTATGGGTTTTCAAAGCTTTCTTGATTCAGAAACTATTCCTTTAGATGGGAAAATCACGTATAGCCCTCTGCTACTTAAGAAAAGGGAGAAAGTAAACCAGGGAATTAAAGGGAATTAATTTGTGCTGTCGGGAAATTTATGCAGTCTAAAAGTTAAGAACAAAGTGAGTAAATACTGTGAGTATTTTTAGTTGATCACAAAGAGCAAGCATAGAGGTAGTCATGTCTAACAAATTAGATTAAATTTTTGGAAGAGGTGAATGAATTAAATGACAAGAGAATATCGACAGATGTTATTCACATGGATTTTAGAAGACATTCATAGAAAGCCTTGTAAGAGACCATTAGCCAAATTTGGAATTCATGGAATTGCAGGCTAATTATTGACCTACTAAGGAAATTGGCTGAAAGAAAGGAGATGGAGAACTGGATTAATAGCTTGCGGGACTTGACTGTTAATGTTCCTTGCAAGCTGTGTAGACATGCAGCAACCTCAATGTTCCGACACACTTGCACATAAAATTTGGTTTGCAACTCGCCATGCAAAGAATTTATGCCATAGACGTTAGTAAATCACTTGCATGCTCCAAAGTAAAAGGTACTTTCCATTGTATTCAGTGACAGCTTTGTTGGATAGGATCACAGTCATATATCCGTAATTGCCAATGACAGAAAAAAGTGTTGTAATAACACAAGTGCAAAATTACAAAGCAATATTAATACATTCAGTGAATTGGCAAAGAAATTTCAATGTGGACAAATGTGAGATCTTCCATTTTTGGCCTAAAAAAGATAAATAACAAAAAGCTAGCTAAAGTGGAAGTCTAAGAGGACAGTCCAGGCTCTCGGGTCATTTAAATGTATTGAAGATTTGTGTTGTAGAACTTGTCTTACCCATAGCCAAGCTGTTGCAATACAGCTACAACACTTGCATCCACCCTACAGTGTGGACAATTGCCTAGTAACCTCCTGTACAAAAAAAAGGACAAATCCATCTTAGCCAATTGTTGCCACCTAAGTCTACTCTCTAACATCTGTAAAAATGATGGAAGGTGTCATCAAACAGCAACTACTCAGCAATAGCCAGCTCACTGATGCCAATTTTGGGATCTGCCAGGGCCACTCAGCTCCTGACGTCTTTACAACCTTGGTTCAAATATGAATAAAAGAGCTGAATTCCAGAAGTCAGAGTGACAGCCCTTGACATCAAAGCTACGTTCAACTGAATGTGACATCAAGAGCCCTAGCAGAACTAGAATCAGTGCAAAACAAGGGGGAAACTCTCTGCAGTTACAGTCATACCTGGCACATAGGAAGATGGTTGTGGTTGTTGGAGGTCAGTCATCTCAGATCCAGGTCATCACTGCAGGAGTTCCTCAGGGTAGTGCCCTAAGCCTAACGATGGTCTATCAATGACATTCCCTTCATCAGAAGGTCAAAAGTGGGACTGCACAGTGTTCGGCACCATTTGCAATTCCCCAGATATTGAAAGAGTTCATGTTCAAATCCAAAAAGACCTGGAAAATATCTGGCTTGGACTGATAAGTGGCAAGTAACATTCACACCACACAAATGGCCATCTCCAATAAAAGACAAATCTAACTACTGCGCCTTGATATTCTATGACATTACCATTACTGGATCCTGCACTATCAACATTCTGGAGGTTACTGCTGCCCAGAAACTCAACTAGACTCATCATACAAGGACAGTCGCTACAAGAGAAGGTCGAAGGCTAGGAATATTGCAATGAGCAACTCACTTCCTAACTCACCAAAGCCTGTCCACCATCTGCAAGGGACAAATCAGGACTGTGCTAGAATACTTCCTACTTGCCACGATGTGTGTTGCTCCAACAACACTCAAGAAACTCAACACCATCCAGGACAAAACAATCCGCTTGACTAGCACCACATCTGCAACCATCCACTCCGTCCACTAGCAGTGCTCAGCAGCAGCATGTACGATTTACAGGATGCACTGCAGAAATTTGCCCAAGATCATTAGGCAACACCTTCAGAACCCACACCACTTCCATCCGAAAGGACAAAGGCAGTAGATACATGGGAACACCTGCAACTTGCCTTCCAAGTCACTCACCACCCTGACTTGGAAATATATTGTTGTTCCTTCACTGTCACTGGGTTAAAATTCTGGAATTCCTTCCCGAATGGCGTTGTGGTTCAACCAACAGATATGAATTGCAGCAGTTCAAGAAGACAACTCACGGTTACCTTCTCAAGGACAACTAGGGACTGGCAATAAATGCTGGACAGCCATCAACACCTATGTCCCACGAGAGAATTTTAAAAATATATGACAGGTAGACAGAGAAGTAGAATACAAGCGAAGAGAAATCATGCTTCAGCTATACAAAACCCTGGTTAGATTCCTGGAATACTGTGTGATTGTAGGTTTTGAACGCTACATTAGCAAATCAATGAGTCAAGCTCTAATTTAGTTTAGTATAGTGCAACACTGCATTGGCAAAGGGAAAAAGAAATTCAAAAGAAACATATTTTCCTGGTCATGTGGATGTAAAAGATCCCTTTTTTTAAAAAAAGAGCGTTATGTGATACTCTTAATACATCACCTCATAGTGATCCCAACATAACTAGTGACAGAGCTGAGTTTATTCTTTCATGGGATGTGGGTGTCACTGAGTAGGGCAGCAGTGGCATCTCTAGATAGTTGCTTATTCTTAATTGTGCTTGCATAGAGTGGCTTGCTTGGCCATTTCAGAAAGGAAGCATAGCTGTGGATCTGGAGTCACATGAAGCCCTAGCCAAGCGAGCATGGCATATGTGCTTACAGTGAACCAGATGGGTTTTTATGACAGTCAATAGTTTGACGCTTTCACTTGCATTGAATTGAAATTCCACCAGGTGTATAGTGGATCTTGAACCAAACCCAGATCCCCAGACATACCTCAGGACATGGATAGCTGGCCAAATAACTTGATCAGTCTGACACACTGACTAAACACCATTTCGTAAAATATAACCCTGTTTACTGCACAACAAAATACACTGTTTACCTTTTCAAAAAACCAGATATCCATCTCCTTAGCTTTAGTTTATTCTGTCATTTAAGTGAGTAATTCATCCTCCAGAAACCAGTCCAAAGCTACTCAGTTCCTTGCCCTCATGAATTTGGTCTCTTCAATCTAAAACTGGAGATGCCATCGGCATTCCATTATACTGAATAGCAAATAGCTGACTATCCGTTCTCTTTCTCAGAGTTTTAAAAACTGCATATAAAGTTCAGCAATCTCTTGGGAAAACGTGGAACCCGATCCTATAATGGTTTCCTAATGACTTCTCCTTTTCCAAAGCCTATCTCCGTGGCAATATAAAATCACATGGGCTTTAAATCCTGGCAGAAATGCTAATTAGATTCCCTTTAATCCTTCAACTCTATTCCATTTTGGAAATAATTGACTGTTTAAAATATAACCATTTACAAATCCCGACATTCCTAGCACCTCTCTGAGGCTTTATACCAACAGTCTACCCAGAGTCAGTACAGGTACTGTTGTTATTGTCTACAAAAGTGAATAATTGCTTTACTGGGAATATGGCAATTTGGGTAAGTCAAATAAAAACAAACAACAGTGGAAGCTAGAAATCTGTGTTTGATTCTCCTGATTGATGAAGGTATTTGCCAAAACTCGCTTACATAGCCACAACTCATTCTTAAGTGACTGCCTCAGAATCAGACTTACCCGATGTGGATTTCAAATCTTTGTTTCAAATCCGTGCAGGATCCGAGGTATCTCTTTGATGTACGATGCCCCTAAGACAGCTGTTCTCAGTACATTCCGATATCCTTGTGCCATGTGCCGCCACATGCACAGTCTTGACCGCGCTCTCTGTCAGCTCCAATTCATGCTATCTCTGTCCTTGAGTCCCACTACATTCTTCAGCTCATTCAACATTTTAACAAGCAACATTTTCTCCTCTTTTCAGGTATTAAGGAATGCAAACTGCAAAAACTCAGTGCTAGACATGCTCCTTTTACATCTTCCGCCCCTCCCATTCCCTCCAACTCCATCCCTCTCTCATAATATACAATCCCTACAGTGTGGAAGCAGGCCATTTGGCCTATCATATCCATACTGTCCCTTGAAGAGCATCCCACTCAGATCCACCACCTAACATATCATTCTGCATTGTCCATGGCCAAATCATCTAACCTGCACATCCTAGGCACGATGGGCAATTTACCACGTCCAACCTACCCTAACCTGCTTATCTTTAGACTATGGGAGGAAACCGGATCACCTGGAGGAAATCCATGCAGAGATGGAGGAACAGGCAAACTCCACACAGTCACTCGCGGCCCAAATCAAATCCGGGTCCCTTGCGTTGAGAGACAGCAGAACTAACTACTGAGCCACCATGCTGCCCTAAACCCTCTAACCCCAGCTCTCGTCGGATATTTGCCAAACCTTCTGACCTTCCACTCTTTGATGCTGTACCAGCAAAAAATTTAATTGTATCCCTAATGCCCAACACGTCATTGGATTTCAGACATGACCTGATATCAAACACTTCTTCCATTACCATTGCCTGCAGGACCATTTCCTTAAGCAGAAGTCCTATCCCAGACCCAGAGACTTCTTCACCCGCCTCTAAAACTCTCCAGCCCACTGGACCTCTTGGTCTGGCCTTTTATCTGCCTGTTTGTTGTGACCCTGGTTGCCTTGAGAAAATGTTGCTTGTTAAAATGTTGAATGAGCTGAAGAATGTAGTGGGACTCAAGGACAGAGATAGCATGAATTGGTTAAAATAGATGAGGGAAATGGAGAAACTAACACCGTCTGACCTCACAGTTCTCTTTGCTCTCAGATCCAACCCTGACTTTTAAAAGCAAACCTGTGGACAAGGGTGTTGTTCATTCCTGGCATACTGACTTCTACCTTGTGGAGGCTGAGCACCAGCTCCAGGATGCCTTCTTTATCTCCCCCAGACCATGACCCCATCACTGAGCAAACTACTAATTCCAATGCTGTGACTGATCTCACGTCATCTGGGAATTTCTTCCCAACAACATCACACCTTATAGCTCCAGCACTCTACATAGCTGCTTCTATTTACTTCTCAAAATCCAGAAACAGGACTGCCCAAGCAAACCCATTGTTTCAGCCTGTTCCTGCTCCATGGAACTTATTTTATCGAACACTGACTCACTTATTTTTTTCTCCCTTTGTCTAGTCCCTTCTCACTTACATTCACAACTCATTGGATGCTTTATGTCAGTTTCAAAGAATTGCTTATGGGCACCAGCCACCTCCTCTTCACCATGGACACGCAATCTCTCGACACCACTCCTCAGCAATTTTGTTTGAGGACTCTGTGCTTATTCCTTGAGAGAAGGTCTAAACTGTCCACATCCACCAGCAGAACCCTCCACCTGATCAACGTCATCCTCACTTTTTACAACATCTCCTTTAACTCGGCTCACTTTTCTTTAGGTCAAAAGGTATGGATATCCAAATGGGTGCCAGTTTGTTCCAGTCCTACTCAGGTTCCCAACTGACAACTCTTTCTTTGGCACATCAATGACATAACTGAAGCAGTCTCTCTCTCTCTCTCTCGTTTGACATTGGAGGAAAAAAAAGATTAATTTTGCTCCCAATTTTCACACTGCACTTACTTTCACCCGGTTCATCTGATTCCTCTCTTCCCTTCCCTTCTTTGACGTCTGTTTCTATTTCTTGGGATAAGATGGCCGCCAATATCTATTATACATGCACTGACTCCCACAGTTACCTTGATTATACCCTGCTTCCTGTAAAGACTCCATTCCATTCTCCAAGTTTCTTCTTCTCTGTCTCATCTATTCTGATGATGCCACCATCTGCACGGGTGCCTCAGAAATGTCTAGTATTTTCCTGCACCAAGGACCACAGCCATGACCAATCCATTTGCCCTCACCCCTTCCATCCCCTCCCACAAAAGATAGAGCACACCTTTCTCTTTACACCTCGTCAGGCTGGACATACAAAGATCGTAATCCACTGTTCCCACCTACGGCAGAATGCCTCCACCACACAAATATTCACTCCCTTCCCTTGTCATCAGTCAGGAGGGGCCATTCCCCTGGTCCTTGCCCAACACGCCCACATCCCCCATCACACCTTCCCATACAATGACAGAAGGGACAATACTTGCCCGTTTATTTCTTCCCTCCTCACTTCAAGACCCCAGACACACATTCCAGGTGAAATCGATTTACCTTCACTTCATTCAATGAGGTTTCTGCATTCGCTGTTCACAATCTGGTCAATTCTACATTGGGGAGACAAAATGCAGACTGGGCAACAACTTTGCTCCGACTATTAAAGTGACCTTGAGCCTCCAGTGGCCTTCCACTTCAAACAGCATCATGATCCTTGGTCAACATCTCTGTGACAGGCCTGCTGCAGTGTGATAATGAGGCTCAACACAAGCTGGAGAAACAAACCCCATCCTCTGCCTAAGGAGCTAATGGCTTCAGGACTCAACATTGAGTTTAACTATTCCAGAAATAAACTTAATCCACCTAGGCTGCACATCCCAATAACTACTGGGCAGTTCTAGCATGGCCATTGCACATCTTTGGACTGGGGAAGGAAGGTACAGCACCCAGTGGAAACTGGTGCAGACGAGGGAAGAATGTGCTAACTCCACACAGACAGTTGCCCAAGGTTAGAATCAAACCCACATTTCTGGCACTGTGAGGCGGCAGTGCCAACCAATTCCCGGAACTAATAAATACAACTCTCACCAAAGTGGACTCATTTTTTTCCTTTTTACGGCCATCATTTATACCTACTTTGCATATTTAGTACTCCTTCTCACTGCCGTGATCTTTTGCTTTGGAGCACATTCACCATCTGTTCCAATGGCTCCTCCTCCCCTCTATATCAATAGCATTAAAAACTATGACTCTCCAGCACCTTTCCATTCTGAAGAAGCTATACTGATCTCAGAAATTTTCTTGCTCCAAATACGTTGCCAGACCTGCTGAGCTTCTTCAGCACCTCTGTTTTTTATGTCAGATTTCCAGCACCTGCAGTATTTTTCTTTTATATATACCTGGTACAATTGGTTATGTATGTCAATTTATTACAGAAAAAGACATCCCTTATTAGTTTCTTAACCAACTGCTGCACTCTTACTCGATTTTATTTTCTCCAAATTACAATCTTTACAGAACAGAGGCAAGTATGTCCACGGCAGATAATGAAATTTGAATTAAATAAATATCTGGAAGTAAGGATCTAATGCTGACCATGAATCCATTGTTGGTTGTCAGGAAAATCTATCTGGTTCACTAACATCCTTTAGGGAAGGAAACTACCATCTTACCTGGTCTGGCCTCCATATGACTCCAGACCCACAGCAATGTAGTTGACTCTTAACTGCCCTATTGGTAATTAGGGATCAGCAATAAATGTTGCTTTGTCTTGCTGCTTCCCATGAATGGATAAAAATTTTGGCGCACTTTAAGGTAAAAGGCTTGATTGCAACAGCAAGAATGGGAGCCATTGTAGGCGCAGATAGATACCTACAGGCAGCGAAAGAAGTGGAAGACACTTGTATGTTGCAACACAGGCAGCCTGGATTCCTAATACAGAAGAAGTGAAAATACATTGCAACAATAAGAAACATCGTTATTTATTAATTATTTAATTTAAATGTCCTTATTTAATTTGTTTGGAGAAGGAACGGAAAAATTTACAAGACCATAGATTAAAACCTTTTTTGTTTGAGATATGGACATCACTGACTAGCATTTATTGCCCTAGAGAAAGTGGTGGTGAGTTATCTTTTTTAACTGCTGGCGTTGTTAGGATGTAAGGACCCCCACAGAGCAGATAAGGAGTTCCGGCATATTAACCCATGCACAACGAAAGTTAATAAAGTTCCAAGTCAAAATGGTGTGTGACATGGAAGGGAACTTGCAAGTGGTATCGGAAATAATGGGAACTGCAGATGCTGGAGAATCCAAGATAATAAAGGGTGAAGGTGGATGAACACAACAGGCCAAGCAGCATCTCAGGAGCACAAAAGCTGATGTTTCGGGCCTAGACCCTTCATCATCAGCTCTGACGAAGGGTCTAGACCCGAAACGTCAGATTTTGTGCTCCTGAGATGCTGCTTGGCCTGGTGTGTTCATCCAGCTTCATACTTTATTAACTTGCAAGTGGTGATGTTTACAGGCTTCTACAGCACTTGTCCTTGAAGGTGATTTAGAGACTGCAGCCACTGTATCAGTGATGTCTCTCCTGCCGTAGTGTAACAATAACAAGAACTTCTGGAATTTAACTGCATGCCTTGAACAGTGCTCTACCAACATCTCAGAGAAATGATACACAGACCTTCCGTTCACTATCTGATGGCCTCAGTTTTAAACAAGACTACGGGCCATTTACGACTAGACACTTAGGGCTATGTTTAATAAAAAAAGTCTGGTGGGCGAACAGAAGCCAGCCTACTCTTCCTCCAGAAAAGAATAATGCTCCAGAACGTGGCCTACTTTACTACTGATTTGACTTCACTCTGAGACTTTCAGCAAATGAATCAAACTGGCCCTGCCCACCCATGTCCTGCAATACAACCAGAAGTCTCGCCTCCTTAGCTCCCCGTCAGTCCCGAGACGCGGTTACCACAGGAACCGGGGGTCGCCATCGTCCTTGAATGGCTGAACATACCGTCAATCAAATCTCCCTCACATCACTTCCGCCGCCGGATGCCGTTGCTCCCGCCCGTGCGTCGTCTTTCCCCCTTCAATAAAAGTATTTACCGGAGAGCGGCTCACCATTTTCGGACCTTCTCGATAGCTGCCATAACCTTTTTGATGTCATCTTTGGCTCGGCTGCGTGTCTCTGCTCTCACCGACCGGCCCGACATCTTTTCATCCGCGATTTTGTTGGATAATAAAACTTTATCTCCTATCCTGACAAGCACGGCCCCGATCCGCAAGCCGGACTCTGCGCCTGCGCTGTGCGTCGGCCTGACGTAGCCCTGGCACGTGCATGGTCGACGTCATCAGGACCTTCTTGCAAGGTGATGTCCAGGTTATCTTCGAGCCCCTTCCGTCGTCCCATTTGTTTTTGGCAAAAGATGAAGAATGCTTTTATTTCATTAATGCGGTATTTTTAACATAACATGTCTTAAGGAACTTTCACAGAGAGAGAAAAAAACGAAATGGAAACCAAATCAGAAAAATTGAGAACAAAAACAGAAGTTGCTGGAAAAGCTCAGCAGGTCTGGCAGCTTCTGTGAAGAAAAAATCAGAGTTAACGTTTCTGGTCATTGACTGCTGCCGGACCCACGGAGCTTTGCACGCAATGTCAGTTTTAATTCCCGAATTACAGCATCCGCAGTTCTTTCAGTTTTCAGAAAAGTTCAGTACAGATACAAGCAAAATGCTGCAGATGCAAGTGATGGAAGTTTAAAGTTTTTGCGAAGATTTGTAGCTCAGGTTGTGGATGAGATTGTAGACTTGCCCGCTGAACCAGTGTGTTTGATTGCAGACGTTTCGTCACTCTGCTAGGTAACATCATCAGTATGCCTCTGGTGAAACGTTGGTATTAAGTCCCACTTGCTAGTTAGGTACCTCGGTTTGCTGGGGTGGTTGGTATCACTTCCGGTTTGTTCTTCACTTGTATGTATATTGGGTCCAGTTCAATGTGTTTGTTGACGGAGTTCTGTTTGGAATGCCAGGCCTCCAGGCATTTCCTGACATGTCTGTCTTCGACTTGTGCTGTTATGGATGTGTTGGTCCAGTCAAATTTGTGTCATTCTTTGTCCGTGTGTATTGAGACCGGTGAGAATTGGTTGTGTCTTTTGGTAGCCAGTTGGTGTTCATGTAGCCTTATTGTCAGTTTTCTTCCAGTTTGGCCTATGTAATGTTTCTCACAGTCCTTGCATGGTATTATGTATATTACATCAGTTTTATTGGTTGTGGGGTGGGGTCCTTTACATTCGTCAGTAGCTGTCACAGGATGATTGTTAGTTTGTGGGCTACCCTGATACCTAGGGTTCTGAGTAGTCTCGTGGTCATCTCTGATATATCCCTGATGTACGGTAGGGTGACTAGTATGTCTGGCTGTATTGTGTCTTCTTGCTGCGGTCTGTTGCAGAGGCAGATTGTGCTTCTTGGGCATCCATTCCTTTTAAAAAGTCTGCTGAAGTACTCATGTTATGCTTTGTGCAGTTCGGGTTGCTGCATTGTGTTGTAGCTCGTTTGAATAATGTTCTGATGCAGCTCCGTTTATGGGTGTTGGGATGGTTTCTGGTGTAATTAAGTATCTGGTCCATATGTCTTGTTTTTCTGTGTATACTAGTCTGGAGTTCCCTGTTATTCTTATGTTCTACCATGACATCCAGAAAGGATAGTCAGTTATTGTTCTCTTCTTCTTTTGTGAATTTTATTCTGGTGAGAATGTTGTTTGTGTAGGTGGGTTTCTTCTAGTCTTGTGCATTTGATAATCATGAAGGTGTCATCTACAGTGTAGACTCAGAGTTTAGGATAGTGGTGAGCGCTGTCCATTCTAACTTTTGCATTAACGCTTCTGCTGTCATTCCTGATATTGGAGATCCCTTTGGTGTTCCATTGATTTGTTTCAGTATATGGCTGTTGAAGGTGAATTGTGTTGTGAGGCACAGTTCCAGTAATTTCAGTGTACTGTCAGTGTCATGGGGTGTTTGCCTTCCTGATTTGTCCAGCAGTGTGGCAATTGTCTCTTTCGCTAGGCCGAAGTTTATGGATGTAAATTGTGCTGTTACTTTGAAGGATACCATTATCTCATCCTCTTCTATTCTGGTGTCCTAGGTGATGTTGAGGAATTCTTAAGAGGAGTGGATGGAGTGGTTAGTGTTGTCAACTAAGTATTTCAGTTTCCATTGTAGTTCTCCAAACAGTGACATGCCAAGGAATTCCTAGAGGTCTGGCATTCCAACCAGAACTCCGTCAACAAGCACATTGAACTGGGCCCGATATACAAACTGCTGAAGAATAAAACCGGAAGTGATACCAACCACCCCAGCAAACCGACGCATATAAATAACAAGCGGGACGGAACACCAACATTTCACCAGAGGTGCACTGACAGTGCTCCCTAGCATGGTGACAAAACATCTGCAATCAAACACACGAGCTCAGCAAGCAAGTCTGCAACCTCAAGTGACGGAAATAACTCAACAAGTCAGATAGGATCGGTAGAGAGGAACAGAATTCATGTTTACTTATTGAGTTTTTACACTTTGGAAAAAGGTCTTTTGGCTTATCATTGCTGTGTGGTCATCAAACATCTATCTATTGTAATACCATTTTCCAGTACTTGGCCTGCTGTTATGCTATGGCAATTTCAAGTGCTCAGCCAAATAATTCTCAAATGTCTGTATGGTTCTTGCGTGTACCATCCTTTCAGGTAATGAATTCCAGATACTCATCAGCCTTTGGGTGAATTTATTTTTCTCTTATCACCTCTAGACCTTCTGCTCCATACCTTAAAGTGTGCCACCTGGTTACTGACTGAACAACTAAGGGGAAAAGATTCTTCATATCTGCCCTCTAAATGCCCCTCATTACTTTGTACAGTTCAATCAGGTCCCTCCTCAGCTTCCCTGCTGTAAGGAAAACACTTCCTAACCTGCCCATTCTTGCTTCATACCTGAATTGCTGAACCCACTCAACAACCGGGTGAATATCCTGCACCAAGGGTTGGTGATTTTCTTGATGGGCCAAATGGCATGCTTCTACACAGTAGGAATTCTATGATGCAGCCTCATCCTTACTATAATATGCTGACCAGAACTGCACATAGAACTTCAGCTTTGGCACAAATAACATTGTATGAACCTCCATCATAACCTCCTTACTCGTGTATTCATGTCTATCAGATCATGCCACCTATATTCATATCTAGATCATTAATGTACATTATAGCATGGAATTCAACAACGAACCCTTTAATGCACCACTGGACACATGCTTCCAGTCACAGAAACAACCTTTGACTTCTGCATCATGCCATGAAGCCAATGTTGGATCGAGGATACCAAAGTTGCCCTAGATTTGATGGGTTTTTAGCTTCTTAAACAGCTTGCCATATAAGACCTAAAGTAATAGCATCACTACATAGCAGAAAGAGGCCCATCAAGTCTCACTGATTCCCCCAAAGAGCATCCCACCAGACCCAGGCCCAACCCTGTCTCCTTAACTCCACATTTCCTACAGCTAATGCACATGCCTGGATAATATGGACAATTGAGCATGGTCAATCCACCTGACCTCTTCAAAAGCTAAAAACAGAAATTGCTACAGAAACTTATCCAGCAATTTCTGTTTTTGTTTCAGTTCTCCAGCAATTTCTGTTTATATTTCAAATTTCCAGCATCTGCAATTCTTTGTTTTACTTGACAAAAGTCTTACTACTGTCATCTATACTTGAAGTCATCTCCTTGAAAAATTCAATCAAACCTGTCAGACATGATCTCCCCCCTGACAAAGGCATGCTCGTTATCCATTATTAATCCTTGCCTCTCCAAGTGGAGAATAATTTAGTCCATTAGACTTTTTCCAAAGTTCCTCTACCACTGATGTTACAGATCTATGACTTTTTATCAAAACTGCATTTTTCTGTTAAAAAATTATCTTCCGGTAAACCAAGTTTGTAAATATTTCTAACCCAAGTCAATCCACCTTGCAATGTTGATAATTATCTGTGCAGATCTGCTGAGTGGCCCCCAACACTTTCTGCAGCTTGTAAATTTGATGTTTATTGTTCAAATCAATTCACCTTTGGGAACACGATGCATGCACGTGTGTTTCCTTCCCAACTAATGGACGATAACGAATAAAGTTTCCCTTAATATCGTTTAAAACTTATAGCGGAATCAGACTTGGATGTCGGTCTCTTTCCACGATAATTGAAGTGCCAGCCTGTGATTCCTCGGAACGTCAGATTGAGCCGTCAATCAAGATCCTGTGGGCGGGACCTATTGGGAACGGCCACTGTCATTGGCTGAGGTCGGCACGTTTTGAGTGGCTAGGTGTAATGTCATTCAGAGGATAGAGCCTTGTGATTAGTTGTGCCTGTTCGTCAAGGCCTGGGCCCCGCCTTTAAGGCGGGCAGTTAAGATGGCGTTGTATTCTGCTGATCGTTGTGTAAGGGTCCCCCAGCCCCGGAACTGTGTCCGGAGGTTGATTATTAGCGGCTGGAGTCCGGGCAATGGACCTAGATCAGAAGCGGCAGGCTTTGGGCAGGGAGCCGGTGAATGGTGGTCGCCACCATTTCCCTCTGTGGCGCGGAGGCCGAGCACCCAGAGCCGAGCCGCGGCTGGGATTCTGGAGCCCACTCCCGTCAGGAACCCTACCAGGCGGGGGGCAGTAGTGCAGGGGACCCGGCTCTCAAAAGTTCTCACTGTTCTAAAGTTATACCGCACACAACGCATAGCTGGCAGTGACCCTCCCGCCGAACGATCCCCATCAGCGGCTGGGAGTGTGACATTCCCATTGGAAAGGGACCTTTCCGCCCAGAACAGGCAGCTCAGTGATACTGATATGTACATGATGTATGTTAACGGGTTTACTAGCCATGGCAGCAGTTTCTCCTGCCGGCCCTTGCCTCCTCAGTCGAGGAATGACAAATATCTCCAGGGCCTTTGGTGCTTTCGGACTTTTAAACGGTCATTCGTCACAAATGGCTGGGCATCACCCCTGGATAGTAACGGATGCTGGCATTCTGTCACCAATGTACATCCCCAGTGGAGGTCCTATGGCTGCTTTAAAGATGGCAACAGGTTCTCTGGAAGAAATAATTCTGCTCCACTTCCTCGAAGAAGCAACACTCTATACTATGATATTTTGAAAATCTCTCCCAATGCCACCCAGAGTCAGATCAAATCCGCATACTACAAGCAGTCACTTCGTTACCATCCGGACAGAAATGCAGGAAGTGAGGAAGCAGCGTTAAGGTTCACTCAAATAAATGAGGCATATTCCGTGCTAGGAAGCGTGACCCTGAGGAAGAAGTATGACCGGGGAATTTTGACAGCAGCAGATTTACGTGGTGGGAAGAAACCCTTGGAGAAAGCCCAATCCACAACGACAAAACAATCTCAAGCGTGGAGCTCATCAAATAACTTGAACTCCAAGAAATCGATGTTCAATTTTGATGAGTTCTACAAAGCCCATTATGGGGAGCAATTGGCCAGAGAGCAGACCCAACGCTGGAGACGGATGCAGCTTCGCAAAAACAAGGAAAGTCTGGAGAGAAAATGGCAATTACAGAAACTAATCGAGATGACAGTGACTGCTATGCTTATTGGAGGATTTTTTCTACTGTTCAGTATCAGTAATAAATAAACGAATAAGGCTTTCTCAGGGAGCCGTGATTTGAATTTCATCGTAATTTTGTGAGTGTCAAAATAGTACTAGACACATATGGCAATCTGGTCAAACAGGAGGGAACACATTATAGGAGCCAGCGTTTGTAATATCGTGGCAGTAGCTGCACCATTCTTGAGATTACACTCCACCGTTTATTCTTGGCTGTAGCACTTTTTTTAAAATTCAGTCAAATTATTGTTTGGTAAAATAACCAGAAAGCAAATTTTAGAAATATGAAATTAAAAAATGGGAGCACGCTGGAGATATGAAGCAAGTCAGTCAGCATGTGCTTAGAGAAAAGGCAGGTTTCAGAACTTCAGAACCTCTTTACTCATTACAGACACTGACCTATTGTGAATATTTATCAATCTTATTCATAGAACTTTCTAATTTCTTTCTGGCTCTATGACTAATACACAGAATCAATTGTAGTCTATTTTATATGGTCACTGAAGCTAATGCTGTGTAATTTGAAAATAGCTAATGTCTGTACTGTGACAGTTGATAACATTGAATTCTAAAATGATTTTGAAAACTGGAATCTTTTCATGTCAGGAAATGAGAGTAACTGCAGACATTGTCACTACAGCACTTGCAGTATAAATGCAAACTGTGTGAAACCAAGCCCACAGTAAGATTCATTGATAATGGGAATTGCAGATGCTGGAGAATCCAAGGTAACAAAGTGTGGAGCTGGATGAACACACCAGGCCAAGCAGCTCCTAAGATGCTGCTTGGCCTGCTGTGTTCATCTAGCTCCACACTTTGTTACCACAGTAAGATTCAGTTCCTCAGAACTTTTCGTTTTCCACTTCTCTCAGGCCTCAGGTCTAACTATGATTAAGGATTTGGATCATAGTTTCTCAATGTTACAGTTGTAATATACAGCCAATGTTAGTTAACACCTACCTCTACAATTTTCTTTGCTGCTCGTATTCTAATTTGCAACAAATCTGATTCACCATCACCCTTGTGCGCTTTGGCTCCTCATCCAGCTGAATTATCTTTTAAAATCCTATTATCAAATCCTTCTGTGGCTTTGCCCTTCCTTATCTCTCTAACTAGTTCTATAATTTCCAAGATATTTGCACTTCTCCAACTCTGGCCTCTTGAACATCCCTAATTTTGTTTAGCATCAGTGATGCACAAAAATCCTTCAACAGCGTAGGCCCCTATGTCTAGAATTCTTCCATGTCTATCTATGGTAATCCATGGTACATTATCTTAAATTTCTTTGACAAAGCATTTATTAAGCCCGATTCATCATGTGTGGCTGGAGACCAAATGTTGCTTGAAGTGCCTTGTGATGCTTTATTTCACTGAAGGTGCTATTGAAATGGAAGTTGTTTGGTAAACAGTAAATGTGGAGTATCACAGTATGAAAATGTGTTCATTTATCTACTATAGAAGCACCTAAAGCTTCAATTTTCCTAAAATAATTACTTAGAGAAACAAGTATAAGTAATGCAGAGTTTGACTTTTGTGGAAACATTTTATTGGAACAGGAATAAGTCATTCAAGCCTATTCATCATTCAGTCTGTGATGTTTGACTTAGACCTTAACTATTGAGGAATAAAGAATAAATGGTTATGTTGCAAGGCTGTTCTGGGCAAATCACTCCAAGTTATCTTTAAATCAGTTGCTTATTAAGAAATCTCACAGCCAATCAAGTACTGAAACAATGATGTAAACTTTATTGCATGTAGCAACCAAAATAAGACCCCTCAAGGAAGCAAGTGAACCTCACAATTCAACTTTGCTATACCTGATGAATGGTGCAAATTAGCTACAATTCTAAACAACAGCGCCTGTCTGAGGAAGTGTCCAGGGTTTGAACCTTGTGCAGTGTTTTTCTTTGAATTTCTGGTGTTGAATTCTTTTGCAGTTTTTGGCCTTCAGGTCCATGATGTAATAGTATTGATGCTTCTTTGGATTCTTTCATCCACAATATTGCAAGTCTGCAGCAATGCCTTTTCATCAGAAGTAACTTCTTTGTTCCTTGTTGCATTTGGTATTGACTGTCTGTTAGGAAACACAGCTTTCCTGCAGTTAACTTCTTAAATTTTTCTGCAAAGTAATCAGTTGTCGTTGTGGTGTGAGTAGCTAGTTATCAAGCTACCAGTGAAACCAGTTTTGTTCATGTAGCCTCCACTCCTCCTTTTCTCAGATATGGCTAATTGCCTTCAATTCCTGTATAGGCTTGTCCTTGTCCCCTAATATTTTATTCCAGATACAGTTATTGCTGCTGATTTTTTTAATGTAACTATCAATTTTTATTGATTCTTTCAATCCATGAGCAGTTTATTAAAGTTCTGAAGTTTGCACTAGCACAAGGCTATCAAAATCAATCTTGGAAATTTCAACAGACTCAGTATTTGTAATGATATCAGGGAGAGAGTTCCAGATTTTATCCACATTTTGTGTGAAAATGTCTTTAAATGACCTACCCTTAATTAAAAGATTGTGCTTCCATGAAAGGGATTCCATCTCAGGAAATATTTTCCCTCTATTGAATTCTTTGTTGTTTTAAACACTTTGATTAGATCATCCTTTGAGCAACAAATTTAAGCAATTGTTTCTGTGAAATCTGTCCTCAATACTTCCCTCTTTAATCCTCGATTATAATTCCGAAAAAGCTGTTTCAAACCCTTAATAAAGCTAATTTATATCATTTCTGAGGCTCATTTCACACAAGTGAACACTGTATTCCACTTGGGGTTTGAGGAAGATATATACCAGACACACAGTTTCCTCACCTATTTGTGCTGCTTTCAAGAGATGGAAAGCATTCATGTAAATTCGGAGAAGTAGGCCACTTGGCTCCTGGTACCTAGTTTATCATTCAATAAGATCGTACTTGATCAGATTACTGCACTTTCCTGCCTATCCCTGATAACCTCCACCTCATCACTTACCAATAATCTATCTAGCTGTGCCTTAAAAATGTTTAAAGACTGTACTTCTACCTGCTTCAGAGGAAGATAGTTCCAAAGGAGCTCAACACTCTGAGGGGAAAAAAAATCTTACTCTCTATTTCAAATGGATGACTTCTTATGTTTAAACAATATTCTCTAGTTCTAAGATAACACGGTGTGAAGCTGGATGAACACAGCGGGCCAAGCAGCATCAGAGGAGCAGGAAAGCTTGATGTTTCAGGTCAGGACCCTTCTTCAGAAGTGCGGGAGTGGAAGGGGATTCTGAAATAAATAGGGAGAGAGGGGGAGGCAGATAGAAGATAGGCTGAGAGGAGACAGACAGGTCAAAGAGGTGAGGTTAGAGCCAGTGAAGGTGAATGTAGGTGGGGAGTTAGGGGGGCATAGGTCAGTCCAGGAAGGATGGACAGGACAGGATAGGTGGGGCGGGATGAGGTTAGTGAGTAAGGGATGGAGGTGAGGCTTGAGGTGGGAGGAAAGGTTAGGGAGGCGGGGACTAGCTGGGCTGGTTTTGGCTTGTGGTCAGAGGAGGGGAGATTTTGAAGCTTGTGAAATCCACATTGATACCCTTGGGCTGCAGAGTTCCCAAGTGAAATATGAGATGCTGTTCCTGCATCTTTTGGATGGTGTCATTGTGGCGATTCAGGAGGCCCAGGATGGACATGTCGTTTGAGGAGTTGGGGGGGGGGGTAATTGAAATGGCTCGCAACTGGGAGGTGAAGTTGTTTGTTGCGAACAGAGCGTAGGTGTTCCGCAAAGCGGTCCCCAAGCCTCCATTTGGTTTCCCCAATATAGAGGAGGCCCCTTTTCTAAGTGCTAGCAGATTCAAGTTTTGTCCAACCTATCCTTATGAGACAAATAACCCATTCTAAGTATTAGCCTAGTAAACCTATGAACTGCTTGCAACACATTTACATCTTAACAAAAGAGGTCAATAGTATACAGCACTCCGGGTGCACTTTTGCCAATACCCTGCAAAATTGAAGAATCGCTTCCCTGCATTAGTATTCAGTTTTGCCACAAGAACACATCTGTCCTAATTAGTTAATGTACCTGCATAGTAACATTTTCCAATTGATACCCTAGGACAGCCAGACCTCTGCATCTCAGAACTCTGCAATCTCTCACCATTTATATAATATGCTTCTTTATTCTGACCAAAGTGGACAATTTCACATTTTACCATACCCAGCTGTCTGTCCGCTCACCTAACCTTTCCATAACTTTTTATCGTCTATGTCCACTTCAAAATTTACTTTCCCACCTATCTTTCAGTCATCTGCAAATTTAGTAGAAATACCTTTGCTCCTTACATCCAAGTTAATTCATATAAATTATAAATATTGAAGCTGCAGTACAGATTGATGTGACACACGTTCATTATATCTTGTCAATTGGGGGGAAAAAAAGCCCATTTATACCTATTCTGTTTCCTGTTAGTTAACCAGTCCTCAACGCATGCTAACATAGAATACTGTGATATTCTATTTTGATATGATACCTCATCAAATATTTTCTGAACATCTTAGTACAGAACCTCCAATTGTTCTCTTTTATTCATAGCATGTTACTTCCTCAAAGAACTCAAGTTGCGTAAACATGATTTTCTTTTCTCAAAATTATGTTGATTCTGCTTGACTATCTTGATTTATTTTAAAGTGACCTGCTATATTTTATTTAATAATGACTTCTAACATCTTTCTTACGACAAGTGTTCAGCCAGCTTGCTTGTAGTTTCTTACTTTTTATATTTGAATGAAGGAGTTATATTTTCTATTTTCCATTCTGATAGAACCTTACAAAAATCTAGAGAAGTTTGAAGAATTAAAGCCAATCAACTATCTCACTGCGCACTTCTATCATCCTAGAATGAAATCCACCAGCCTCTGGAACTTGTCAGCCCACAGGTTTAACAAGTTGGCTCAGTACCAATCCATCTAGACTGTAATTCTCTTGAATTCCTCTTGCCTTTCATTTCCCAATTTTTACAGATATTTCTGTGATGTTATATCCTGTACAATGGAAGTTGCTACAGTATTCCTGTTTAGTCATCTGCCATCTTCCTTGTTTCCATTATTAATTCCCCAGAATAAGTTTCTCTAGACCAACTTCTCATTTCTAACAGTCTGCAGAAAGTCTTACTATCTGTTTTATATTTCCAGCTAGCTTTTTCTTGTACTCTAATTTTTCCCTGCTTATTGATCATTTAGTCATTCTTTGCTTTTTTTAAATATTCCAACCAGTCTTCTGAATTGCCACCCATCTTTGCAGAACTACATTTATTTTACGTTTGATACTATCTTTAAATTTTGTGGTTACCCATGAATGGTAGGTCGTCCCTTAGAAAATTTCTTCCTCTTTGGAATGTGTAATCTTGTGTATTCTGAAATATCTCCTCAGGTGTCTGCCACTACATCTCTGTTAATCTATCTTGTAACCTAATTTTCGAGGCCACTTTGCTAGCTCTGCTTTTATGCCTCATACTAGCTCTTGTTTAATTTTAAAATACTAATCTTAGATGCAGTCTTCTCTCCCTCAATCTGAATGTAACAATCAAATTGTGATGATTGCGACCAAGGGGTGCCTTCACTATGAAGCTAAGTAATCCTATCTTGTGGCACAATACCAAGACCAATATGACCCGCTGTGCAGTTGGCTCCAGAATGTGTCTTCTACGAAACTCTTGAAATCACAATATGCACTCTTCATCTGGGCTACCTTTACCCATCAAGCTGTGTTGATTGAAATCTCCCTCCGCTTCCCCCAATGATTCTTGCTATTTCATTCTGATAAATTCCCATTAATTCTTCAAACTTTTCTTAAAATGCAGCTACTGTTCGGCAACCTGTATATCAGACCCATAAATGAATTCTTGCCTTTATCATTTCTCATTCTCTACTCCAATCACTTCTACATCCTGACTTCCTGAACTTCAGTTGTTCCTTTCTGATGTTCTAATATCATCATTAATTCACAGAGCTTCCCTCCACGTGTTTCTAGCTTTCTGTCTTTTTTAAAAGAGGTTAAATAAGTTGGGTCTGTACTCAATGGATTTTAGAAGAATGAGAGGTGTTCAACAGAAACATTCAAGCTTCTTAGGGGAAATTGACAGCAGATGCTGAAACGTTGCTTCCCCTTGTGGGAAATTGCAGAACCAGATGTTATAATCTCATTTGCCCATTTAGGACAGAGTTGAAGAATTTCTTTCATAAATATAGTGAAATTGTTGGTTTTCAAACTTATTCCAGAATACTGAACAATTAAAAATGTTATTTTGTTTCTAAGTGAAAGTCACCTCTACCCATTTTACTGTAGCTTTGTTCTTGTTGCAATATTCCTTTCATCCTCTCAGATAAAGTGTATATTGAACTTGTATGTTTGGACCAGATTCAGTAATTCTTCCTTCCCTGAATGCTGTCTTCCCCTTGCCTCGCTGGCTATCAGAACACATGTCTAATTCTATAACTATAATTCTACATGGTATGAATGTGTGCCTGGATTAAACTAGCCAGATAGCCCGCTTCTTCCCTTAGAATCGTTCTGCTGGAGCATAGAATCTGGATGCAGTTATTCAGGACAGTCTGACTGTCCACAAGTTCCTATGTTCAGTAACCTAGCATGCTGCAGTTTTGCATACCTTGTGACTGTAGTTATGTGCCTTAGCGTAAGGTGCTGAATTGGCTTTTATGTGATTACTAGTTTTAGTGTACCCTAAAGTGGACTTCACCCTGTTGACTAAGGTTTAAAGTTGATGCAACTACACATGCAACATTATTTGTATCAGCTTGTTTTAGAGAATGAAATAGTATATTGCTTATGGGTTTTGTACTGTCTGGTGGCAGTTGGAGTGAAACATATACATTTGCAATGTTTGTTCCTAAATAAAATTGAGATCATGCTCTGTGTTAAAGAAAGCAATTTAAAGTTTTAAAATTTGGTAAATAATTAGTGACAAACAAGGTTATGATCCATTTCAGGTTTTTGATTGAGGTTTATGGGCCTGCTTATTCATGGTGCTGAGCCCTGATTGGTTGATAAATTGTAAGATTCAAATATATGAGCAACATGTAATATATGTCGATCAATGGAAACATGGACTTTTACCCTTTAATTGCCACCTTTTGTGTTTACAATTTTAAGATACTTAAATTGTTTGGACACTGATACAAAATATTGAGTTCCTCCAGAACTGCAATTATTTTAAACCATAAATGGTAGAATACATTTCCAATGGGAAATCATTGATACTACTTCAAGTATAGTTTCATATGCTGCATGTAAAATGCATTTTAGAAACAGCTAACATTAACCCATTGCACTCATGATTACATGGAGTTACTTTTACCTCAGGGTCCACGGCCCACTAAAACTAAATGCTAATATTTCTGAAACAAATATAATAAAATCTCTTAAATATAAGTGATCAAATTTGTGTCAGTGAGTAAAGATTTGCAGAGGATGCATCACCTGTATTGCAACTGACATAATTCATTATGTGTTAAACATCACACAATTTATTTTTTACAAGCTATGTAACTTGGTTATATATGTCAGGTGAGAGAAGTAGAGATGTTTATGTGCAGTAAAGGTCAAACAACATTTGTTGCTATAACTTAGAGGAACAGAGTTGTATCTCTGATGAAGAAACACAATACAGAATTATTCATTTGTGACCTTGTAAAAATTGCATAATGCATTAAAATATCTGAAATGGTGTTCTTCATTTTCATTCTGTTGTACGTTTGTGCTTGACCAAGTATAGAAGGAATTGCTGAGATTTTATATTTCATACACAATTCCCCGGAAGGGTGCTTGAAGGAAGTGTAGTAAAATAAAAATAAATCTCTTGTTTACCATTTTGCTGGTTCATCTGTCTATTTGGATGACCTACAGAAATGTCCAGTATACTTCCTTAGCCATTACTTCATAGTTTCTCTGTGTATATTTTACTTATATAATGTGTTAAATAAGTGAAAACCTGGCCTAGATCCAATTAGTTTCGTAACAGTGTGTCAGATGTTCGCAGAGAAATCCTCCTGTGCTGCCATTGAAAGCTGCTTAAGTTGCCTAAGTCCATAACTTTGGGATTGCTGCCCGGAACCGTTGCCCTTTTACCTCTCTCTCCTTTAAGATATTCCATAAAGTCTTTTAGTCACTAACCTGATGGTCACTTAAGCCCTTATGTGGCTCGGCAACTTCTTTTTGATAAAAGTCCTATGAAGTGTGTGAGACTACCAATTACGTTAAAGATGCTTTTATATATATTAGTTATTGTTGCACCTTCTCCTGTATGCCTCTGTCTGGCAGCTGTGCTGCTGTATATCATTTATGCCATTACTGGTCACCTGTACTGCTTTGTATCTTATATGTATTTATCTGGTATTTGCAGTGCTTTGCATCCTGTATGCCTGCACCTGGCACAGCTCTGTCTTGTACTTGAAAGCAGATTGAACACATTGTTACATAGTGGCGGCCCAGTGGTAACAGTATATAGGTGAAAATGTATTGAAAAATTCTTGCCTTGTGTATTCTCACACCGTTTGTATGAATTGCGATTGCTCAGTCACATCATTAATATAAAATGCACTGTTACACCACTGATGATGTGTCATCACACATATAATCAGTTATAACACACAGTCTCACACTATTCTAATATACCATGCAATCTCACAGTAACGTGTATTAACAATACTCCTGCTCGTGTACTAATAGACTGCTTTTGTATAACATGCAGCCTCAAAATATTTGTTCATCTTATTTCTGAGAACTTCAAAGAAGGAAATTGTGTGCAATGAGAACAAGTTTTAAAATTACTTGACACAATAATAGGTCGCAATGAGGCCAGTTAGCATGAATTGACACTGAAGAGTGCATTGTTTCAATAAATCAATATACTGCTCTGGAACCTGAGATATTACTGCATTTGTCTTTACAGATACTGACTGACATGTTATGAATTTCCAGCATTTGAAGTTACTATCTAATCACTAACTGGTACAGATATAATGTCAGATAACAAGGTATAGAGCTGGATGAACACAGCGGGCCAAGCAGCATCAGAGGAGCAGGAAAGCTGACGTTTCAGGCCTGAAGAAGGGTCTAGGCCTGAAACGTCAGCTTTCCTGCTCCTCTGCTGCTTGGCCTGCTGTGTCCATCCCGCTCTACACCTTATTATCTCAAATTCTCCAGCATCTGAAGTTCCTCCTATCTCAGATGTAATGTCTGCAGTTTTATTAGTGGCCAGAAGGTGGCATCTCATCACACTTTATGGTGGCCCAAGAGCTTCAGTTCCAATTGTGATCAATGGATCTTTGTCCCATGTTTGTCAACTAGAAGGAGATAATTTACCCCTTTAGCTCTATTCACCTTAAATTCTTGTCCAATTTCCTACTTGTCTTCCCCCCCCTCCTGAAGGTGCTTCTTGTTTATAAGAGTTAATTTCCACAGATGCGGGTGGTCCTCCACCTATCACATTCAAGTAACCTTTCTGTTTTTGTAAGGGTAAGCAAAGAGCTTTGACCAAAGAACATCACTGCTAAATCACAATTCCCACCTCTGCGCACATACCTTCCAACTTAACAGTAGTTGTATTGGGAATCCAGTCCAATTTTAGAATCAATCTGCTTCCAAAGTCTGAAAAAGATCATGTACCATTTTATCTCTTGTAGTCTATTTACTCTGTGTGTGACATGGCACAAACCTACCTCCCTTTAAGCTTCTCTCTGACAGACAAAACTCCCACAGCCTTGTGGCCACTAAAGGTACTATTGCTGTATCTTTGAGCTCTGGGTGATGTGGCTTTTACTTGCTCTGAGTCCATGCTTGCTCATAGCGGGACTTGATGAGTATATCCGTGATGTTCAGGCTATCCTTGAAATTTTACAGAAGGCCATTGCTCATTTGGTGATGGAGGAGGTGATGTGCTATTAGCTCAAGGTCATTCCGAAACAAAGTTGTATTCATTGGTCTGTTTCACTCTGAATAACACTGAACATCAAATCACCCAGCAGTTTCATTACTTGCCTATTTATTAATCATGTTTAAAAAGATTAGCATCATGTGGGCATGTCCCCTGCTGCTTCTGTCATTTCAGTTTCATCAAGGAAGAGTGACCTTTGGCTCCCACCCAACACTGAATAGGCATTCAGCGAAAGGAAACAATAAGCAATTTTCTTGCCTTAAAGTTGCCTTAAAATTTGCATTTTCTATTGCCTTTAGCAACAGAGAAAAAGAGCACAGGGGAACTGCTCAGACTTGATTGCGGTGTCGAGCACAGTTGGTGGCTTATTTTTCCTATGCACTTTCAGACATTCTGTGAGCAACAAACATTGTCTAGAGCAGATGTCAGGGAATGGGCATTTCTTCAAAACTGGCAGTTACTAAACAGCCAACAACATGTTACTTTGATTTTGTTCAAAAAGGACTGGTTTGAAAATAATTTAACAATATGATTTAACAAACATAAATGCAACACACAATAAGACCATTATGACAGAAGTACATTTTGAAACATATATTTAAGAATGTATATTGACATGAATGCAATATATCCCTCCAGAGCTATCTATTAATAAACACTTTCATTACCCGAACCCTTCTGTTAATGTGGCCCTCGAACATTCTAACCCTTTTCTCAATATAACCTCACAGCTACTTTAAACCTCCATTAATACGTATCTACAACATCCTAAATCAGACAACTGCATCTCTCTCAACCACTCTCTGTGGCAGATTTAATGAAGAAACTTCTAATTTCTCCCTTCATTCTATTAGTGAGCATTTGAAATTGTTGAACTTTTGTCACTAATTCCCCAGCAAATGAAATATGCTTTCTCGATTCCCCAATTTAAAACATTTATAGTTTAAGAGGAGCAAAACTTATATCTCCTCAGCTCAATCTATTCCAATGAAAGTATAGTAGTCCTAATATCTCACATCTATCCTTATAATTATTTCCCTCTAGCGTCACCACCCTGCTGAGACTAAACTGTGCATAATCAATGACCCAAATATTGTTTTTAAAGGATGGAACTGTTCACAGTAACATACAAGTGTGTGTTTGAATCCTAGATCTCACTTCTCAGCCTCTTCATTGAATGAGTACTCCCAGTCCAAGCTGTTTTCTTCCAAACTGAAAACAAAGAACTGTGAATGTTGGAGATCTGAAAGAGAAACAGAAATTGCTGGCAAAACTCAGCAAATCTGGCAGCATCTGTGGGAGAAAGCAAAGTTAATGTTTCAGATACAGCAACTCTTCTTCATTGTTTTTTTTCTCGTCTAATGTAGATTATTCAAGACATCTTTAAATTAAGTAACAATTCTCAACTAACAGCACCTTCCACAGACTTGTTATTTCTCTTATTAATTCATCTACCTATTAATCTAATACCGTCCTCATTGTTTGGTAAACATTTTATTTTGGGTGATTATTAAATATTACTGTGCTCCCTATGCTTGTGCTTGAATAATCTACATAAAACAAAAATTGACCTATCATTAACCACTGGGCACATCACTTAACTCACCTCCAGTCTAGGCAGCCAGCCTGAGCATGGTTATTATCTTGAAGACATCCTTGAAATGTGTGTGCTTGGATACCTGGCTTTTGGGTTACACTGTATATGAAGGCCTCATCTGTCCTCTCAAGTTGATGCTAAGGATGGACCAAGCCCAATATGAAGAACAGCAATGGAGTTAACCCCCATGTCCTTTTTCATACTCATTCCTCAACCAACACCTAAAACAAATCATTTAGTCATTACTAAATTGCTTCTGAAGGCATTTTGCTGTACATAATATGCCTGCTGTATTTCCTGCACTTTCAAAGGAGGAATGTGGTGGTGTAGTGGTAATGTCACTTGACTAGCAGTTGAGAGACCCAATCTGTTATCCTGAGGGCATGAGTTCAAATTCCTTCTTAGCAGATGGGAGAATTTATTCATTTGAAAAATATCTGAAATTAAAAGCTGAAGTAAGGTGACCATTTGGTCCTACATGTGAGCCCAGACCCACAGCAATGTATTTGACTCTTAACTGCATCCTGAAATAACCTTAGCAAGCCAATCAGTTCAATGGACAATAAATGCTGGCTCAATCAGTGATGTCTGCATCCCATGATCAAACAAAAAAAACCCCAAAATATACTCCAAATGTTGTTGTGGTATCCAGAGATTGTGAAAGGAAGTATACAAATGAAAGTCTGACAGGACAGGGATCAGATTTGACTCCATAATCAAAAAACTTGCTTGCCTTCATTGCCTGGCTTGTATCTGAATAATTGGCAGAGATAATGCAAGGAGACCAATTGCCATGGTTGCACCTAAACTAAGACCTTAATTCCCAGAAAATGGAAGTAAGGAGTCTTTGCATTGAAGGGGAAATGCAAATATTCAGTGTTTCTCAGGATTATTGAATCAGTGTTAAAATGACAACCATTCTTCAGCTGCATTCAATGTGCACAAGGCACAGTTCTGAAAGAAGTGTCACCGTACTTGAAATGTTATCCCTGTCTTCTGTGCCAGTCCTGCTGAGTTTCTCCAGCAACTTATGTTTTCATCTGTTGAACAATGTTGCACTGTATTTTTTTTAGTATTTATAAAACTGCAGTGAATCATAAGCAACCACATGGAGATTTGGCTGAAGTTGAGTCTGAAATGGTTAATCCTGTTTTGTTGAGCAAAAGGCAGCACAGTCCAGCTGCTCACATGTCAAGCACAGCCACAGCCATTAAACTCCCTCTCTGTGATAAGATGGAATTAGTGACCCGTAATATGTTACTCCCACACCAACCCCATGCATGGCACAGAGATATGCTTCACCTCCCTGTGTCTTACTGTATCCCCACTACAGACACAGAATGGTCAGTTCATGAGCTATTGCTTTTATTCACTTATTTTGTGAACTGTGCTTTCCTGTCTCGTCTTCTTGTTTCAGTTGGGAATTCTCCTGAACACATGACAGCAACATTAAAGTTTTATTTTCCACTTATGTTGCAAAACTATTTTCATTTGATGATATCTTAGCTGCAGTGCACTAACATTACCAGTTTACGCTGGGAAGTAAAACTTCAACTGTAACCCAGAAAGTCCACTGTGCGTAACAGCTCAGAAATAGAGATTGGGACTCTTTTTTTGTGGGGGTTATTTATAATCTCAATAATCAAGAAAAGGTGTATCTAGATTAATTACATGTCCTCATTCCATGGTCTTCATTTCAAAACTAGTTCAATAGTCTGATAGAAGTCATCAACTGACAACGTTAAATTTAAGTTACATCACACATTCACTTGCCAGTGAGTAACACAGTTTTTCAGTGAATTTCCTGCCCTCATTTTATGATTGTACTTGATAACCACATTAACTGCCTTCCTTGATCAATGAAAACTTACCTCAAGAAGCAAGTCTTTTGAGGTCACAAACATTGATCATTCTTATTTTCACTTTTCGTCCAAAGGTTTATCCCTCCTTTACCGTGGGAATTAAAATCATTGATTAGGTGCATCTCCACAGCTATTCATCTTCTTTCAGTCCTTCTGTCAACTACAGATTCTTCAGGTACAAACCCAGACGGTAAGCATTGGCAGATCATTAGATGGTATTGATGAAGGTTCCTCAGGATCTGCATCTTTGATAAAACAAAGAACTGCAGATGTTGGAGATCTGAAACAAAAACAGAAATTGCTGGAGAAACTCAGTAGGTCTGAAAATATCTGTGGGAAGAAAAGTTAACATTTCGAATCCAGTGACTCTTCATCAGAACTTTAGTGTTCTGGTGAATAGTCATCAAATTCGAACTGTTAACTCTTCTTTCTCTCCACAGATGCTGCCAAGCCTGCTGAGTTTCTCTAACAATTTCTGTTTTTGTTTCTGTAAGTTTGACATGGCTTCCTGGTGATTAAATTAGGCTGATTTCTGTTGGCATGCAATACCTTGAATGTGTCCTAGTTGATATTTTAACATCTTAGTTTACTTTGCTTGTTTAACATCTGGCCTGAACAAGTGGGGCTGCCAGCAAGAATACCTCGGTAAACCTTGGACCTTGCCTGGCTGAGCCTATTTTAGACCAGACCCAGGCCTGATTAATTAATGCCTCGTCACGTCTAGATTGGAGGTAGTTTATTACTATGCATCCTGTAGGAAAGCATTGCTTACAGTGTTCAATTATGGTAATAAGTAATTCTCCTACTCCAGAGCTTATATTCTACTCAACCTATCACTGCAGAGATCACACAATTTCAGTACCTTTAAGCTTCTCATTGTCTTTCCATGAAAACCTGTAATTTCCTGCCAATAGACTGATGTTTACTTCTCAAGTTATCATCATGCAGTTGTACATGTTGCCTTTATTAAGTTTCTCTTTAAATATTTCCACATTGCCTTTGGTACCATACAGTTGTAGTCACCATCTGGTATCTCACTGAAGTCATTCTTTATGTATAGAGATGGTAATGTGCCTATCAGCAAGTCATTCAAAGCAGCCGGAAAAGCTCAGCAGGTCTGGCAGCATCTGTGAAGAAAAAGTCAGAGTTAACATTTCAGGTCCGGTGACCCTTCCTCAGACTGAACTTTTCCAGCAACTTTGTCTTTGTTCCTGATTTACAGCATCCACAGTTCTTTCAGTTTTTATTTATCATGTCATTCAACTATGGTGTCATCAGAATCAAATCCCATCATATCCTTGATCATGGTCACTGGTGGACCTAACCACAATAATTCCTTGATGAGGAATCCCTGGATTTTAAGCAGGAGTCCGTGTGATCAGAAATCATTGGATATTAAACAAGTGCTCAGGGATTCTTGGGTATAAAACAGAGGTCCTGGGCTAGGGTTCAGAATTTGTAGGTGGCAGTCAAGAATGTCTTTTCACTTGAATTTTTAACATTACATGCTTTCTTGAACATGTTTAAACCCATGAAGAAATGAACCAGTCAGATTTCCTGTGTTAGCAAGTAAGCAGTTGTTTTATGATCTTAGAAAATAATCTCAGTTAAAAGTATAAATGATATTAAAAATGTAAAATCTGTCATGAAACCTTTGACATACAAACATAAGGCATGCAAGCAAACTAAACATGTTACAGGGTTAGGGTTGTAGCATTGGGAAAAAAAAGTTAAGGTCCATAAGTAAAATGAATTATATATCCTGAAGGTGGTCTTAAAGTTGCAGTCTGTGTGGGTCAACTTCCTTGTACTTCTGGAAGCAGTTTCTTTTTAAACTGCATTTAGCCCTTTGCCACAGTGCATGCTATGCCACTTGGAGTTTCTTTTAATTTTATATTTTCTATTTCTGTGATGTCTTCCAACTCGTAAGAGAGGTAGACTCTGAGTTTTGAAAATCTGCTGAGAGATCAGGTTATTCCATCCCACAGGTCTTCCTGTTATTACTACCTTTTGTAGTCAACAGGCAAATTGGTAATTATAGTGTGGAGGTTGGAAGGTGTTGATTGTGCAGTCGCTGATTATTGATTCACAATGGAGGCAATCCATATTAACTAAAGAGTTTCAATCTGCCACTTTCAAAGTCAACAAGAGGCCATTGAAATAAAAGAAGATCCTCACCACTCTTTTTCCATCACTGATTTCAATAAGTTCCTTTTTTGTCTCTGACCATTCCTGTAGCTGAGTTGTATGGTGCTTGTTGTCAGTTTCAACTATCCTAATGCAAGTCAGTTTGTTGGCAACATTGTTGACGTGTCCATCTTGTAACTTCCTACAACACCTGCCCATCTTGTAGATCAGCTGTCTTTTCCAACTTTTTATAAAAACACTGCGTCCTTGCTCATTTGGAAGGATGTTCATCCAAACAAAATCCACATATATTAGATCAGTCAGTGGGACAGAAGATTAATCATCCAAACGTTAAAGTTTTCAACCATAAATTGCTGAATACCAATACTTGACCAGCAATCCTTGGACCATGATCACAGTTCTTGGATAAGGATCAATAATCTGTGAATAGTGAACTGGAATCACCATAGGATTATGAAATTCAGTTAGCTTTATTTCTCTCTCACTTGCCCATACACACTGAGATCATTTCTAGTATCCAACAGCCAACCTGGCTGTGTACTGTCTAGAATCTCCCTGATGTGAGTGGATGGATCCTCACTATAATTCACCTTGGAGATAGATATATCTATTAGATTTGCCGCATGCATCCTTCTTCCTGGTAGGGATTAACAGGGGTTGGTTAGTCTGGTGTGGCAGAGGACAAACACTTGGTAGTCTATTGAGAACATGCTCTTGTTTTGAATAAGATACAGTCAATTGCATGATAGCAAGCAGGCACAAGTTACATTGGTATGACAGACATTATCACTGAGACTCACATGACCTTGTTCATATGATATCATCATGTTTGGACATAGTTAAAGGACGCCACAGCTACAACCTTTTCAGGCCTTTACACCCCTACACAACAAATGGCTTAGTACCACACACAGTTTTCACCATCTAATTCTGTCAAGTGATTACATTATTTTAAAGCAGGACTTAAAGATGAGACTTTATCTTTCAGATTGGAACAGAATCCAAAATGTTTAGTTACAATATAAATTCTTACAGTCCTCTCATTACAAATTACTTTCCCATTCCACACACTACAAGTCATTACTATTTATTAGGCAATATATCACCATGAATTTTTCAACACTATTCTCTTTGGGTGTTGAGTGAATAGTTGAACAGAGCAACCCGACACTTAGGAAACAATAGGAGGGCAGAGAGAGATTGCAGGCAACAGCAAAGAATCTGAAATTGCTGCAACAAAGCAGAACACTTCCCAGTCAATCATTGTGTGAGATTCAGTGCGAAGTCTAAATGGGTCATTACTGTGATTCTGTGTAAAATTCTGACCTCGTTGTAACCTTTACACTCAGTGTTTCTTTGTATTGAACATTTTACGAACAGGATACCATGCAGACATATGGTTCCTCAATCATTCTTTAACATTGAGCTTTGAGCATTGTGTGGCTGTTTGCCGACTGAATTACATTTTATTCTCCATAGTGGCATAGTCCCTGGAACAGCAGTTAATGTACACGCTTCATGTTCCTCACTGTGCTACTTTTAACATCAATGAAGCTTCAGTAAATTAAACACAGAGCAGAAAAAGACCATTCAATTTCATTAAGAATTATCAGCAACTGAATTGTCTGCCCCTCACTGGTTTAATTATGGTTTAACTCAAAGCAGCTTCTTAAAAACACATTTTGATTGTCTTGGAGACTGTGGCACTATTTAACAATATTGTCCAATAAAATGTAGATTGAAGTTGTATTTCACAGGACTCACAGTGACAGCATATTGAACAAGTCAGTTAAATCTGAAACTGGTCCAGATTCAGGTGTACACATAGATATTTATTTGGATCTAATGTTTCTGATAAGTGGCGAATTATGTCCTACTTTATACCTTCCTTCTCTGAACATATTTCAACTGTCAATGCTGGCCATCTCGGTGGCATTTTATATTTGTCTCAGCTGTTTTGCAAACCCAGCAAAATGATGCACGCCTTCAGCATCTTTGGAGAAGCATGGTTCACCAGCACTAATTCAATCAACAGTGCAGAAATTATTAAAACTGCAACAGCCCCCACATTCTACCACACAACTACAGATATAGACAGCAGAAGGACCAAATTCATGTTCCAGGCCTCAATTGCCTCAGTAGTTTGATTAGATTAGATTAGATTCCCTACAGTGTGGAAACAGGCCCTTTGGCCCACAAGTACACACCGCCCCTTGCAGTATCCCACCCAGACCCATCCCCCTAAAACATGGCAATAAAACATGGAGATCATTGGAGCATCATTGAAACAAGGGTATTGATGTTACAGCTAAAGTTAACATTCTTAGTATGTTAATCTAACTGATACATTCATGCACCATGTGATGGAATGTCCAGTGTTCAACGCTGATATTCTGTTGTACATAGAAGTAAATTCAGTCATGCAGTGGGACACATGTAGCTGCAAAAGGCAGGAAGCAATACGATAAACTGAACTGAACTAGCTGTTTCTGACATAGGATGTTCTCTGAGCAGCTGAACATGTAGGGCTTGCAAAATCTTGGGCAGAGATGGCGACCTCTATTAGGTTCTTACTACATTCTGCCTGGTACAGAATCACCATCATCAGATGCTAACTGTGGTGACAAAATGGTTTGGAAACTACAGTCCACCAATGGTGTTGTCAGTTGAAATGTTTAGACTAAAGAATAAAGACTTGGAGATCCATTCTGAAGTCACAACCCTCTAATGAGGGCTTAATAAATTTCTTGTTTTGATATCCAGACAAGGGTGAATGCAATAAATTCCCCACCTGCACAAGCTAACCTTCATCCACTTCCAGATTCAACTTGTCCCCCATTCCCCACGGTCACATCCTACCCATGCAATTATGACAGATGAGTGCGGAGGGTGAATATTAGAACTTAGCAGGCCTTGGTGATAAATTCATGGCTACAATGGGAAAATTCTTAAAGCAGAAAATATTCAAATCCATATTCTAGTGTTTGTGGCACAGTCATTCAGTGGTTAACACTGCTGCCTCACAGTGACAGGGACCTGGGTTTGATTCCAACTTTGGACAACTGTCTTTGTGGAGTTTACACATTCTTCCCATATCTGCGTGAGTTCCTCCAGGTGCTCCAGTTTCCTCTCACAATCCAAAGATATGCAGATTAGGTGGATTGTCCATGTGAAGTGTGGGGTTACAGGGATATGGCAGGAGGGATTGGGTCTGGGTCAGATGCTCTTTGGAGGGTTGATGTGGGCTCAATGGGCCAAATGGCCTGCTTCCACATGTAGGGATTTTATGATTCTATATTGAGTACATTTTTTTGTTGAAAGAGATCCACCAATAAGAGGACCAAGAGAAACATGGAAATGGTCAGTCATTTCCATTACTCCTTCATTGAAGTGCCAGTGAAAAAAGGAGCACCAGATATGGGTATTCTGTGTTTGTACAGATGTATATTATGTTAAATTGAGCGATGCAGGGTACAATGCGGTTCAACTCTGACATCAAGGGCAATATTTTGACAAAAGACCATTGTCATAGATTGGTTGAAGTGTGGCAAGAGACTTTACTGATAAACTGTTTGTGAAACTGAGTTATAATTAAATACTGACAACGTAAGTGCTGTCAAGAGTAAATCTGATCTTCAGGAATATGAAAATACATCTCTGTCTGAGGTGCTAAGTTAGGTGTTACAAACCATCAGGTTATAACAAGGAACCCAGCAGGCCCTGTGAAGCGAAGGGTACAACTTTTCCTTCTTTCTTGACCTTTCACATATCCAAGATTTGCTATGGTCGTTGTAACCTCCTCTCACAGGTACTTCTTGCTGCCCTGGGTTTGCTGTTGCAGGGAAGTCGATGGAGGAGGATGAAGAGATAAGACTCTCTGGTTTCCAAGCAGTTGACAACTTACCAATTTTGAATGAGTTAGCTTGCTATGAGAAAGATACTTTGGCCTATTTCTGACTTTTTTCCCTTATTTGAAGACTGTCTTATGGATTCAGATGGTGTACCTTACAACTACCAACATGATATTGCCTTGTTTTTCCCTATAGCTTTAACCAAACCAAACAATAGGCTTTCCCCAGAAAGTGGAAGTTCAATAGTTGATGAGTTAACTCAAAATGGAATTGTGTATATGTTAGTATTGAATTGCTCACTGTATGATGGTTTTAAACAATAAGTTGTGTATAGCAGACCCCTCTACATTCCACAAAAGCAAACTTACACTGACACATAGTTTCTCTGAAAGCTGTTTTAACAGAATTTTAAACAGGTCAAAATCTTCATTAAAATAGTGGTTCCAAGAATTGTAAATGATGCATTAACAAGATAATGTAATGTGAGTGAGAACACTGCATCAGCGATTGATTCATTAACCATTGGAGTCTTGTCCCAAAACTGTCCCTTCTTTCACATTAAAGAAACATTCAATCCTTGAAGACAAACCAATTTCATTTTTATAAGGAATGAAAACAAGAAGTGGAACTCAAAAAAATAATGCAGCTGCAAAAATGTTATCAAAAGAACTTTTATTTGAATGCTGACATTCAAAAAAAAAACTTTTGTGTATCTCTAATTTCATTCTAAAAGTATAATCCCAAGCAACTCAGTGGTTAGCACTGCTGCCTCACAGTGCCAGGGACCTGGGTTTGATTCCAGCCTAGGGCAATCATCTGTGCAGACTTTGTATGTTCTTTCCATGTCTGTGTGGGTTTCTTCTGGGTGCTCCTCAGAGATGTGAAGTCTAAACTATGGTAAACGTGGGGTTACTGGGTAGGGTGTCATAGAGTCATACAGCACAGAAGCAGACCCTTTGGTCTAACTCATCCATGCTGACCAAGTTTTCCAAACTAAACCTGCATTTAGCCCATATCTCTCTAAACCTTTCCTATTCATGAACCTGACCAAATGTCTTTTAAATGTTGCTACTTACCCTAACTACCATTTCCTCTGGCAGATTATTCCACATATGAACCAGTGGGGTCTCTGGGTCTGGATGGGATACTCTTTCGAGGGTAGTAATGGACTCAATGGGCTGAGTGGCCTCTTTCTGCACTGTAGGGGTTCTATGAATCTGTTGCCTCCTGTTTAACATCACTCAGTCCCTGCAACACTTCAGGATACCCGTGTAAAATCTTCCACTGGCTGTTCTTTCTTTCTTCACTGTATATGCAGGTATTCATTTGTTATTGACACAATCCAAGCAAATGGCCCTTGAGGGCTGAAATTTCTATTTTACCACACTACCAGCAGTTCCAAAACCTTTCATCAGACAATTACCCTGTCAACATGACTGCAGAGATACTTAGCTTTGGGGCATTAAGCAATCAGGCAGAAGAGGGGAAATGGCCTGCAGTAAAAAATGAGGTTGGTAGATATGGGAATGTGAAGATACAACAAGGTTTTGCATTAAATGAGATTGTCAAAATATGTAACAAACAGTGCAGCATAGGGCATAGCGATAAAGACCACATGGTTTTGAGTCATTCAGGTTATTCAGGAAATTATGATTAGAAGGAAAGTCACTTTGAATGTCACAGAAATCACTTCCATAATCATTGTAATTCTGCCTTAATTACTCCTACAGGTTTAAGCAGTTAACGTCTCCAAAGCAACTCTTACAATGACACTTGGAAATTTATGTTTACTCACTGCCCTGAGGAATGGCAATTATGCTAAGATCATTGAGGTCATGTTGAGTTGGCAAGGACTCAATGTGACTTTATAAATCAATAACAGAATAAGAAGAAAAATTGTTTTTGTTAACCTTTGGAGTGAGGGATTCCAGGAGGCTTCGGACATGAATATCCTTAGGACTTCTCTGCTTGACCACTGCAGCAGAGTTCCTGCTGAGCTCACTGCAAAGTTTCAGCAGTGGATTGAGAGAAACACTGAGCAAATTCAACCACTGGGATTCCATTAGTCCCAATGTTGGTGCCATTTCTTGGTCTAAATGGCAGATCTGTCGTGACATAAAGTTGATCTGACTACATAGCCTTAAACCCACCCATTGCGACTCCTAGGAAACAAAGTGTGGAGCTGGATGAACACAGGAGGCCAAGCAGCATGTTATGTGCTCCTAAGATGCTGCTTGGCCGGCTATGTTCATCCAGCTCCACACTTTGTTATCTCGAATTCTCCAGCATCTACAGTTCCCATTATCTCTCAGTTGCGATTCCTACTTTGTTTTCTTTGTTAACATTTAATGTCTCTGGGATTTTAGTGAAATTTTGACTGAAAGATTCCCAATTCTGTCTGCATCTAATAAGAGATTTTTTGTTGAGCATTGACAAACAAACTTTAAATGCTAGTAATAATATTGTCTGCATGTAAAGTGTTATGAAATCTAGATTTGAAAACAAGTACAAAGGTAGAAATCATAAGTGGAGTTTGAAAGATCCTACACAGCGGTATTTCTGCCTCAAACCCTGAAGTCCGAGAATTATTCAACAAAAATTCATAAGAATTGACCATCCCCAAGCCTCACGTTAGAACTCTGCTCCGCTGCCTCACCTCCTCTCATCTCCCCACAGAGAGAATACCTACATGGAGTATATAGGATCTGAGTCTCCACATATAATTACTAATCAGGCGTGTAAAAAGAAATAATTAACATACCATCAGCCAACTGTGAAGGGAATATGATTCGTTTATCCAGCACTTGGTGAACATGTGTTTCTTTTTCTAGTTTTCAAACTTGGTTCCCAAGAATATTTCCTAAACATCAACTTTGCTTTATTCGATATGTACAGTCAAAAAAAAGCTCATGTGAAAAAAAGAGACTTGCATTTATATAGCACCTTTCAAGAGGACCCAAAATGCTTCCACTGAAGAAGTACTTTTCACATGAAGTCATTGTTGCAATACAGCAACCACAACTGCCAATGTGAGCTTCGCCAGCTCTCACATAACACTGTGATAACAACCAGATAAACTTCTTGACAGAAATCTATAAAGTTATGAGATGCACAGACAGGGTTGATGGTCAGAATCTTTTTCCCAGAGCTGAAATGTCTAATTCTAGGGGGCATGCATTAAAGGTGAGAGGTGGAACGTACAAAGGAGATGCGAGAGGCAGGTTTTTTTTACACAGAGTGTTGTAGGAGTCTGGAATGTACTGCCAGGGGTGGTGGTGGAAGCAGATACACTGGAAGCAGTTCAAGGGATTTTGAGATAAATGCATGAATATGCAAGGTTTGGAGGGAAATGGACCAAGGGCAGGCAGAAGAGATTAGTTTAATTTGGCATCATGTTCGGCGCAACATTGTAGGCTGAAGGGCCAATTCTGGTGATATACGATTCTATGTTCTATTTTCTATGGTCTATAAACAAGTTTTTGGTGGTATTTGTTAATGAGGTAACTATCAGCCTGTACACCAGTGTGAATTCCACTGCTCTTCTTTGAACTGAAAAACTTTGGTTATGAACGCAATTAGAAAAGTTGTGACTGCTTCCTCATAGAATGAAAGTTGAGAGAGGATGGATGAAGAGGTCTGAATAGTGTAGTTTTGGGAAACTGTTCCTTTTGTTGAATGAACCAACAACCTGACGGCACAGATTTATGGTAATTGGCAAAAGAAGCAAAAGTATCGTGCAGGAAAATCCTTTTCACACTGCTTAGTTTCTGAAATGCGCCAGTGATGAGGAAGATTTGTTTTAAAAAAGATCTTTGTTTTTAATTAGGCTTTCTAGAGGAAATCATTATCTACAAAAGAAAATGTGCAGGGTTATAGAGTGAGTGGCACTGGATAAATTGCTCCTTCAGAAGGCGAGCAGAAATGGGGTGAAAGGCCTACTATCTTATAATTCTAAGAATAGAACTTTTTGCATCCTACGGCACTACTGTATTTCAAAGAAGAGCTGACATGCCCTCTCTGCTGTCCTAGCCAATATTTATTCCTCAGTCAACATCACAATAAACAAATGTTCAGGCTATTATCATATTTGTTTTTGCAGGAGTTTGCTGGCCGCAAATTAGCTGCCACATTTCCTCCATTGTAGTGGTGATACATATTTCATAAAATTGCCATTAGCTGTACAAATAGTTTTTGAGATGCCTGATGGTCTTAAAAGCACTGTTTAAACACAAATCCTTGTTACAGCAGTACTGTGCTATACCCATCAATAATATTACAATCAGATGGCATACAAAACAGATAGACACAGAGCTCTGTTGCTACACATAGGCTAACCAATGCTGTACCCAAAACCTCCACCCCCACAAAACCCCTCACTCCCCTTTCACCAGCTCACCCTACATTTACTGCATTTCCTCCATTTCTCACTATCTTTTTTTTTACTGCCAATCGATCTCTCGACGAGAAATTCAACTCAAGTTCACTTCACGGATCTTAACCAATTATTTAACATTTTCCAGTTGCCAACTTGTTCTGAAAATCCAAATCCATTATATTTCTCCATAGCTTAGCCAATAGCTACCTCCTCAAAGAATTCCTGAACATTAGTGAACCATGACCTATTGCTTTTAAATTCACCATGATTGCTCCCTCTCGTCTTCTGCTCTTTAGTTGAACAGTGAAAGCAATCCATTTAGTGTCTTTAAACATTTCCACTTAATATGTCAGACTAGCTGGCCAGTAACTTTTAGATTTATTACTCTTCAATGATAACTTGGCTCATTGTTAGGACAGTGGTCTCCAGAGACAGAAGTTTGTTGTTTCAAGCCTTACCCAGATGTCAGTACATAATCTAGCTTCATACTTCACTGCAGGACTGCGGGAGGTCTGAAGTCACCTGACTTCACCTGACAAAGCGGCAGCACTGCTAAAACTTCTGATTTCAAATAAATCTGTCGGACTATAACCTGGTGTTGTGTGATTTCCGACCTTGTCCATGCCAGTCTAGCAGCAGCACCTCCACATCATGGGTACTGAAGGAGAGCTGCATTGTCAGAGGTGCTGTCTTTTGGATGAATTAGTAAAACTGAGATTCTGTCTTCTCAGATGGCTGCAACATATTTCTTGAGGAAGAGGAGGGGAGTTCCCATGGTATTGTGGCCATTATTCATTTCAAAGCAGGTTGACGGACTGATGGAGTTTACTGCATGGGATTTGGCTGCTGCAATTGACCAATATCAGGATGGAATGCCAATGCTGGCACAGTTTTTCAGACACAGGATCAAGTGAGGCCATGAAGTAATCATAGGCAAGAGTGAAATTTTTTGAAAACAATGCATTGAGGTCTTGTTCAATAGGCACCATGAGCTCACAAGTAACTCAATGAAATTCTTCAAGAGTCTATCTAGTCAGTGAGGGCTAGCAGCCTAAATGCTGATGACATATTATTACTGACATTTAAACACAAGCACTTTTCAGCAAGATATACTGCACATGGTTTCTGACTAATTTTCCCTTCCTTGTGCCAAGTGTACAGAGGCCAGTATCAGAAACTTTACCATTAACCAAGATATGATTAACTCAGAACACTGTATGAGATAACACAGAGGTAGTTTCCTGTGTTATATATTTTAATGTTGCAAAACTGCCCAGGGGCTGTTAAATGCATGCATAATATCACCAAATGTTAACTTATGTGCATCTCTTGAAATACAGTCAAAGAGTCATCTGTATTTTCTCCAGCTTAATAATATCCTTCTGATAACAGGCCAACCAGAACTGGACACTGTACTCCCTGTATGTGTGCACATTTGCTTTTACATGTGTAATAAAGTTTAGTTATGATTTCAATGCCTACATTTTACTCAGATTTATAAAATCGAGCAAACCCTTTGTGGCATCTCCCCCCAGTATTCTCAGGTTTGAAACAAATATTTAGCACCTCATCTGGACTATCTCATTAATACACTGGTTTTCTTTTATTTGTTCATGGTATGTAGTTGTCACTCATTCCATATTGGCCATTCCTAATTGTCCCAGAGAGGGTAGTAGTGAGCTGCCTACTTGAACTGCTGCAGTCCACGTGATGTACAGACACCCACAACGCTGTTAGGGTGGGAGTTCCAAGATTGTGACCCAGTGACAGTGAAGGAACAGTGATATAGCTCCAAGTCAGAGATAGTAGGAATGGCTGATGCTGGAGAATCTGAGATAACACGGTGTGAATCTGGCTGAACACAGCAGGCCAAGCAGCATCAGAGGAGCAGGAATGTTGACATTTTGGGTTGAAACACTTTTTCAGAAATGGGGGAGGGGAAGGGGATTCTGAAATAAATAGGGAGAGAGGGGGAGGCCAATAGAAGATGGAAGAAGGAGAAGATAGGGTGAGTGGAGACAGACAGGTCAAAAAGGCAGGGTTAGAACGAGTGAAGGTGAATGTAGGTGCGGAGTTAGGGAGGACGGACAAGTCAAGGAGGCAGGATGAGATTAGTGGGTAGGAGATGGGGGTGAGGCTTGAGGTGGGAGGAATGGTTAGGGAGGCGGGGACGAGCTGGTCTGGTTTTGGGATGTGGTCGAGGGAGGGGAGATTTTGAAGCTTGTGAGATCCACGTTGATACCCCTGGGCTGCAGGGTTCCCAAGCAAAATATGAGATGCTGTTCCTGCATCTTTCGGGTGGCGTCACCGTGGCAATGTAGGAGGCCAAGGATGGGCATGTTGTCCAAGGAGTAGGGGACGGGGGAGTTGAAATGGTTCACGACTGGGAGGTGCAGTTGTTTGTTATGAACTGAGTGTAGGTGTTCTGCAAAGTGGTCCCCAAGCATCCGCTTGGTTTCCCCGATGTAGAGGAGGCCAGACCGGAAACAGCGGTATATACTGTATCCCTCTCTCCCTATTTATTTCAGAATCCCCTTCCCCTCCCCCATTTCTGAATAAGGGTCTCAACCCGAAACATCAGCTTTCTTGCTCCTTTGATCCTGTTTGGCCTGCTGTGTTCATCCTGCTTCACACCGTGTTAGCTCCAAGTCAGGATGGTTTGTGACTTGGAAGAGAACACATAGGTGGTGTTCCTGCATCTACTGCTCTTGTTGGTAGTAAAGGTCATGAGTTTGGAAGATGTTGTTGGGGGAGCCCTGGATGAGTGTATCTAATGTTTCACTACAGTTTCACTACACTTGCGGATGGTACACAGTGCTGTCACTGTGCATCAGTGGTGCAGGAAGTGCAAGTTGAAGCTGGTGAATTTATATATGTGAATTCAGATCACTGTAACTGTTCGTAAATTGTTGAATTCATTCACTGTCCTCTCTATTATCTCCTGTCCTTCTTACCGAGGGGTAGGTCGTGGACTTCGGAATTTTTCCACTCTTAAGGTTATTCTTCGCCTTCTGAAGGATGGCTGATGAGGAAACTCCCCCACTCCTACCGCCTACCATTAGGCATACTGGAGGAGTTTACAGGCTAACAATCAACCTGTTTGGCCACATTATCAATGCACTTTGGCCAACAACACCTGGCATGAGATTTGAACACTGGGCTTCTGGCCCAGACTTAAGGGTGCTACCACTGTGCCCTCCTGTCAAATTCATTCACAACACAATTATAATCAATGCTCCCTCTAATTCCATTTTTTGTGCATGATCTATCCACTTCATTTCCTGATGCCTGTAAGAAAGGACATTGGTGAACAGTTATCATGATAAATAGTGGGTCATTGACATCCATGCACCTTAGATGGAAAATACTTTTTATAACTACTTGTAAATTTCAGTTTGCAGGCCAATGATTTGTTTTCTGTTCCTTAAAGATATTCTGAAATCTGTAACAAAGTGTGTCATTTTGAAACATGACATTGTTTGTCCAGCATCACAATATTATGTATTTTTGGGTCATTACAGTTCAGGTGGAAGAAGCTGTACTACTCTGGTTCCAGTATGAACTGTGTCATAAGGATCTGAAAAAGGAGATGCAGTGTAGCAACTGTAAAGGTTGGGGGCAGAAATGTCTATGAGTGAGTGCAGCTGAGTTAGGTTTTCTTGTATGTGCTGATAAAACTGATTCATTTGCATATGCATGAATGCAATCTGAGCCCACTAATTAATGTATTCCTTTATGCATGCAGACCTTTTAAAAATTATGCAGCAGTTCTAAAATGGACATTTACTTGACTGACTTTCATTCCTGAGAATGACATGTAGCCACATCAAAATAAACAGGCCAGTTCAAAGACAGGTAACTACACACTGACAAGTACCATGGGGAAATTCTGAAGATTACCAGAATCTGGCCTGTCCTTTCTTGTTTACTAACTGTCAGAGGGAGATCTTCAAATAGATGCTGCATTGGTTTATTTTCAGGGTGGATCTAAGAGACCGTTTGAGCTGCATTAGCTATTACCTGGACCAGTTTGATAATGGTCTGTGCAAAACCCAACAGGAACCATGACATAGCAAAACAATACTGACACAATTAGATCAGAGGAATATTGCCCAGTTTCTTTACACAAATCTATGTTCCTCTGGCATCTATAGAACTCAATCCGTTGGCTACGCTTAGAGGTCAGATGAATTTCCTTTTAGGGTTCCATTTCTCCAACTCATTAAGTCCATCAGATAGTAGTTACATAACAAATTAAATAAAAATTGCCAAGTCTCTCAAATATCTATTCATTTCTGGGCTGATATAATCAAGGCCAGTAGCTGGTGTCTCCCTGGAAATAGCTGGATTTAGAAAGTAAGCTGCATCCTCCCAAGAAAAAGAACTAAAACAGTAGAAAATTCCATCTGGTGAAAATGGAGGGATTTTTTTCTCATTCAGCCATGGCCAAGTTTTGTTCATATTGTACAACATTAGCAGAAATGAAAAGTATGGTTCCTACATCCAGAAGCTTGGAGGTAATAATTTGTGCTTATGTTGCTGAAGTAGGCATGAGGCCTTCACCCTCTGTTGTGAGAACCATATTGCTTGGCCACTCAGAAGCCTAGAGGGCACAATATGAATATCTCTTTCATCCCCAAACAAATGTTTAGCATTTTAGCACTCATTTCATTTGCTCTCTCTTTGCCATGTAAGTTATTTCTTGCCTTTCCATGTATCATTCCATCTTTTGCCACCTGCAGTTTGATCTGCCGTGTGTAACTTTTGGTGCTCTTATCGGTAAGGAGGTTGCTTCTGCACTGGGTGTGCTCTCTGAAGCTTAAATGGCCTTGGAGTCCAGATGGGTAGCTGTCCCAGCATGCGCAGGCCTGAGCGAAAGCCCTGGGGTGTGAATGGAGTGTTGGGACGTGAAACCACAGGCTGACGCTCCCGGGAGCTGAGAGGAGGCAGGTTCTTGCTCTGAGGGAGAGGTGAAGGCATGGAGAATGGGCTTGCAGCTCGGGATGTTACCTCAATGGCAGGCACAAAACCAGAGCGCTGGTGCAGTCCATGAGCCGTGGGTCCATTTTGCGAACGAGGAGGGACATTATGCGAAGCCACTCGATGCTCCAGCCGTTGATGCACCACTTGTTGCTGATTCTTCTTCCTGTCCTTTTTTATCAGGTCCTGGAGCTTCTCTACTTGCGTCTTTCTCATGTGGCAAACTTTTCTGGTCCTGTGGAACTTCTCCAGAAAACTTTCCAATGACACCTTACCAGCCAAAAATGTGTCAGTGATCTCCTGTAAAGAAAAATAACTGTATTATATATGTTGATTCTAAAGCAATGAATATGATCTCTCAAGCAGAGATAGGATGTAGAAATACGCTGCTGCAGGAATCAGAGCAGATTTGGTGACCTTCAGTTCTGAGCCTATTGAAATATCTAGGAGGCAAAGAGTGAGAGAGGTCAACACATAATGTGGTAGTTTCTTTGACACAAATGGGTGGAACTGAATATTACACTACAAGTGTCTCAGCAAATCTAACCTGAAGGCATGAAATTAAAAGTTTAGTGATGTCAATAAACTCATTATGTGGACCAAATCCACAGTAAAATGTGGCAGTTGAGTTGAGTTACGGTGGAAGTACTCATTCTGCTATTACTGTGGTTTATGATGTTGCGTTTACAGCAGTGAAGTTCCTTCCTGTATAATGTCACTTTCATGTAGCCAAGATGTAATGAACTAGAGAGCAATGTAAATGCAACTGTCGAAAAGAGGTAATCAGGGAGCTTCGGTTGCTCCTTCCCACAATTCCAAACTATTTTTTAACTGAACTAAGGAAATAAGGTATATTGAGGATATCGGATACAATAATCTTTCAGTTCTGTCATCGTAAAACTTTTTTGTATGGTCTGTGGTGCTTTTATGTTTACAAGAGTGGCAGGAGTGAAGGAAATCAATGATTTCAAACTGAAATTGTATGGGCATTTGAGAAAAATACTTGTAGGGCAATAAGATAGAGCAGGGAAATGGGATGGACTGGTTTGCTTCATGGAGAGCTGGCATAGATTTGATGGGACAAATGACCTCCTTCTGTGCAGTTTTGCACTATATTCTTTTCTATAAATCCCATTTCCAGTTTACAGTTTTTTTCTTTTAATTCTCGTCAGTTACATTTATACTGACAACATAGCTATATCCTGGTTATAACAAGGTGACATTACGTGGAAACATTGAAGCATAGAAAATAGGTGCAGGAATAAGCCATTCAGCCCTTCAAGCCTGCACAACCATTCAATATAATTGTGGCTGATCATTCAATCCCAGTATCCCATTCCTGCTTTCTCTCCATACCCATTGATCCCTACAGCCTTAAGGGCCATGTTCAGCTCCCTCCTGAATGTGTCTAATGAGCTGGCCCCAACAGATTCCTATGGGAGAGAATTTCACAGGTTCATACCTCTCTGAGTGAAGGAATTCTTCTTCAGGTCAGCTCTGGAATGGCTTACCACTTATTCTTCGACTGTGACCCTGGACCTGTGTTCTGGACTTCCCCAACATTGGGAACATTCTTCCCCCATCTAGTCTGCCCAGTCCAATCAGGATTTGATATGTTTCTATGAAATCACCCCCTCATTCTTCTAAATTCCAGCAAGTACAAGCCCCCAGTCCATCCATTTTTTCCTCACGTCAGGCCTGCCACCCCAGGAATCAGTCTGGTGAACCTTTCCTGGACTCCCTCAAGAGCAGGAATGCCCTTCCCCAGCCTAGGAGACCAAAACTGCACACAATACTCAAGGTGTGGCCTCAGTAAGGCCCTGTATAACTGCAGCAAGACATCCTCACTCTGATACTCAAATCTTCTTGCTGTGAAGGCCAGCATGCCATTAGCTTTCCTCACCACCTGCTGCACTGGCATGCCAACCTTCAGCAACTATTCCACCTTAACACCCAGGTCTCATTACATCTCAGCTTTTCCTAAACTGTCGCCAGTTAGATAATAATCTGCCTTCCTGTTTTTGCAACCAAATTGGATAACGTCACATTTATCCATAATATACTGCATTTGCCAATTATTTGCCTATTCAGCCAGTCTGTCCAAATCACCCTGCAGCCTCTTAGCATCCTCCACCACCCAGCTTAGTGTCATCTGTAAATTTGGAGATATAGTAGGGAGATATTACACAGGGAACTACTTCATCAACTTCATCATGAACAACTTGCAATCTTTCAGACCTACACATATATCGATGAGTGAAAGAAATGGTCACAGGAACTACTGATGAAGAAACCCCTAATTATGAAATATTTGGAAAACTGTTTTTGTGAGCAATTCCCAGATTATTTTTTCCAGCATGTCTTCTCTTCCTTGCCTGACTTATGTGCTTGTGTTGTTCCATGGAGGAGGTTGTCTTCTGGAATCTGAGTAATAACTGCAAACATTAAAAGATTATTAAAGAGGATTGGACACAGTTGGGCAGTCATACCAGCTGAAACTGAGCTTGCTTCATTTTCCTCCTCAGATTTGCAGGCACGGCAGTGTTGGGGAGGGGCAGGAAGTGGGGGAGTGGAGGGGAGTTGGGGAACGGAGTGTAGCCTGACGACTCAGTGTCCATCGAGCAAATTAAAATGCCATCTGGGGGGCACTGTTCACATTCCACCTGGACAACTCCCCAATCCCCTCATGTGACTACATTGCATAATTGGAATGGTGGCTGTCCGTGGCTGAAAGCCTGAAGAGGTGGGGCTGGGGGCAAGGGTGCATTTTGAAAAGCTGCCTGGTATGATTTTGCTTGGCTGTGAAAACTATAGATGTGGCTGCAGGCCTTACTGGAAGAGCATTTTCCCCCAGCAACAATCCCCTGACCAGATGTGGATGCTGTTTATTTACTTGATGGCGCAGTTGTTATGGGCATATCTCTGTTGAGGGACCCTCAAGGTCCTTGATTTGCTGCAGCAGTAACCATCTCTACCTGTGGGGTTTTCTAGAGCTACAAACATATTGTTTGGCACAGCCCAGCTTAACTGGATGGCATGTTCACAGGCTGCCAAGTAAAGGGAAGCTAAATTGGTCTCACTGCTGGTAAGTTTAGATTACGGACACCATTTAATGCCTGAAGTCCTTAAGTCTACACAAATGGACCAGCCCAAAGTGTGCCAGCTAAGGACAGAATGAGCAGCAAAATATTTCCAAAAGATCATGCAAATCCCCGCAATAAATGAAGGAAAATCTGCCAAGCGATTTTGTTTTCAATCAGGATACTCAAGTCATAGAATGTTGGGTTTACTTGCAGTTTAAATTTTGACAAGGCTGCATCTTTCACTTTATTATACACTACAAAACTAGATTCGGGGCTGTCTGTATGGTTTCGTGATGTGGAGGTGCCGCTGTCGGACTGGGGTGGACAAGGTCAAAAATCACATGACGTCAGGTTGTAGGCCAACAGGTTTATTTGAAGACACAGGCTTTCAGAGTCTTACTCTTTCTGACACCTGACTGACACCTGAAGAAGAAGTGAGACTCTGACAGCTTGTGTTTTCAAATAAACCTGTTGGATTATAACCTGACGTTGTGTGATTTTTGACCTTGTATAGTTTCAGGTTTATTTAGACTGTGTCAATGTCTTGAAGCTGTTGTTCAGATTTTGTTAAAAAATCTAAATTGCCCTGTATTGTCATGATCTGGGTTAGATTTCCCTCCCACCAATTTAAACAATGAGTGGCAGTGAAAAATTACTTCTCTTTATAGCAAAGGAAATGTGTTTAGAGATGCAACTCAAATCAGAAATTTCATTTTAAACCAATTTCAAAACCACAACACAGCTAGTTCATTATTCAGTATGATGGGGTAGGGCATGACAGTGGTATCACTTCCTGGATGAAATATTGTGCTAGTAACAATTTAGAAAGGCGTTTTGGACAGCACCTTCCTGTATGTCTATGTTCTGCAGCCAGGGAACCTTTGAGATATCTGGTGCACCGTACCACTCGGGTGAGCACTATGTGGACCACAGCTTCCTGGGGTTGCAAAATATGGTATAGCACCTGCCTATCTATGTCTTCTTCAAGGCATTGGAAGTGTCAGTTTGTGTAGTGAGACTGAAATAAGATTGTTTCTTTGTAAGCACTTGTTTCAGGCTTCAAGGCATTGAAGATTGTACTTGAAAAGTGCATATGATGAGCAGTTTACTCCATTCTTCCATCCATTGGGGCCTCAAGTTTCATCTTTGGTATATCTCCTTATTAACCTTAATTAGTCAAGGAAATTTTTGAAACTCCTTTGAGCACATATTAAATTTCAGTCATTTGATATGCATGTAATGATTTGCTTACTGAATCTCCAAGATGTACAAACAATTAGACAGCAGATCAAGCTATATAATAAGGCTTCTGTTTATTTAGGATCAGAGGGTTAGACAAAGACCTTGAACAGAGTGGGTACAAGACTGACTCTAGACATGGCACCGATAGGCCTTAAAATAATGCAACCACTCTCACTGTCTGACTGATGCAAACAACAACACATTACATTAATATAGGCCTTTAATGCACAACACTCATAAGGCTCATTTAAGGGAGAAATGGACATCAAACCAAAGAGAAGACGACACTAGGACGCCTTGATGCCTCTATCTAGTGACTTCTTGGTATTTTTATCTCTAATAAATACAAGTCCATTTTCTTTCAAAGTCAATTATTTTCTCTTTTCCTGTTGTGATTGGACAGTCAATTCAATTCACTCCAAACAATCTCACAAAGTGGCTTAAGGTACTGGAGGAAAAAAACAAAAGAACTGTGGATGCTGTAAATCAGGAACAAAAACAGAAGTTGCTGCAAAAGCCCAGCAGGTCTAGCAGCATCTGTGAAGAAAAGTCAGAAATGAGGAAGGGTCACCAAGAAGGGCATTTCTGCAGAAGTTCTTCAGCGTGATGTCTAGAACCAAACATTTTTAACTGTTTCCTAAATGATCTTCTCTCCATCATAAGAAGTGGGGATATTTACTGAATGGTTACACAATGTTCAGCGCTGTTAGTGATTCCGCAGGCACTGAAGCAATCTGTGTCCCTATGCAGCAAGGTCTGAACAGCATGCAGGCTTGAACTGACAAATGACAAGCAACATTCAGGCTACACAAATGCCAGGCAATGAACATCTTTAACAAGAGAGAATCTAGCCATTTCCACCTGATATTCATTGGAATTGTCAAATCTCCCTTTATCAATATCCTAGGGGTTACTATTGACCAGAAACTGAACTGGACCCAGATACATAGTGTGTCTACAAGCGCAGATCAGAAACTAGGCACTCTATTGTGAATAGTTCATGTCCTGTCTCCCCAGTACCGATTTGTCATCTTCAAGGCATAAGACAGGAGTGTAGCAGAATACACTCCAATTTTCTGACTAAGTGTACTTCCAAAAAGCCTTAAAAAGCCTAACATCATCTAAGACAAAGCAGCCTGCTTGATTGGTGCCTTTTCCCCACTTTCACCATTCACTGCTTTTACCCTGATATACATAACATAATGTAGATCATCCACAAGATGCAGTGCAGAAACGCAAAGCTTCTTCAATAGTACCTTCCAAACTCATGAGTTCTACCACCTAGAAGTTCAAGGCCAGCAAAAATGGGAACACCAAAATCTGCAAGTTCCTTGCCAAGTCACACAACACCATGGCTTGGGACTATATCATTGATGGTGCCAGAGAATATGGAAATATTCTGACATACTGCCGGTGGCTCTGACCTCCACAATTATGGAGTGCTTTGAGAGGTTAGTTATGGGTGACATCAATTCCAGCCTCCCTTGATCCCTTGCAATTCACCTACCATCGCAGCAGGTTGGTGGCAGACATTATCTCCCTGGCCCTGTGCTCATCCGTGGAATACCTGAGCAAGGCTCCCTCAATTGACTACAGTTCCAGCTTCAACACCATAACTCCAAACAAACTAATCTCCAAACTCCAAAGCCTCTGCTTCGCCCTCCGCAACGGAATCCTTGACTTCCTGACCAACAGGCCGTAATCAGTGAAAATAGGCAACAAACTCTCCTCCACGATAAACATCAACACCAGTGCGCTGTAATGCTGCGTTCTCAGCCCCTTACTACACTCCCTGTACACTGTGTGGCCAAATTCCACTTACAAGTTTGCTGACAACATGACCACTGTAGGCCAAATCTCAAGCAATGATGAGGCAGAATACGGGGAAGACATAGAATGCTGGGTGGCATGCTGTAAAGACAACAATCTCTCTAAGGTTTTAGAGCAGATGTGTAGCTTGGGTTGTGGATATTGCAGTTGGTTGGCTCGCTGAACTAGTTTGTTGTTACGCAGAAGCTTCATTACCCTGCTGGGTAACATCATCAGTGCAGCTTCCGATGAAGCGCTGCTGTGTTTTCCCACCTGTTATTTTAAATTCCATTGAGTCCTTTGAGCTGGATTACATCACTTCCAGTTTCCCTTCGCAGTGCAATGTATATGGGGTCGAGCTCTATGCGACTGTTGATTCCTTGAAGTGTGGTACTCCACGAAGAAAGCCATCAACAAACACATTGGTGTTTGTCAACCAGACCGCAGCAGTTCAAGGCAACAGCTCACCACCACCTTCTCAAGGGAGACTCGGAACAGGCAATAAATGCTGGCTCAGCCAGTGATGATTATATCCCATGAATGAATTAAAAAGAAAACATCCTGGTAAACCTTTTTTGTAGCATCTCCAAAGACTCCACATCCTTCCGATGATGTAGCAACCAGAACTGCACACAATGCTCCAAATCTGCCCTAACTATACTTTTATACAGCTGCAACATGATTTGCTGACTTTTATACTCAATACTCCAAACAATAAAGCAGTGCACGCCACATGCCTTCTTTACCCCCTTGTCCACTTGTGTTGCTCTTTCAGGGAGCTATGGCCTTTGGTCATCAAGATTTCTCTGTATTAATCCTCCCAAGAGTCCTCTTGCAATTGGCCTCCTAAAATGCATCACTTCACATTTGTCTATATTAAACTCCATCTGTCACTTCTCCATCTAACTTTGCATCTAATCTATATTCTGCTGTATCCTTTGACAACCTTCCGCACAATTCACAACTCCACCAATTATCAGAGCACCTATACAAACAACAGAAGTCCCAGTACTGATCCTTACAGAACACCACTGGCCACTTCTGTTTTCTATGACCAAGCTAATTTTGCACCCATCTTACCAACACACCCTGGATACTATGTGACTTAATATTCTGGACTAGCATGCCATGAGGAACCTTAGTAAATGCTTCAGTAAAATAGATAACATCCACTGCCCTATCTTCATTAAACATCTTTGTCACTTACAGTCATAGACTCATACAGTCAGACTCATCGACTCATACAGTCAGACTCATAGACTCATACAGCACAGAAATGGACCCTTCGATCTAAGTCATCCAGGCAAACCATATATCCTAAATTAATCTAGTCCCATTTGCCAGCATTTGGCTAATATCCCTCTGTAACCTACCCATCAAGATGCCTTTTAAATTTGCTAATTATACCAGCTTCCAACACATCCTCTGGCAGCTCACATGCACCACCCTCTGTGTGAAAAAGTTGCCCCTTAGGTTTCTTTAAAGTCTTTCCCCTTTCACCTTAAACCTTGCCCTCTAATTTTGGACTTCCCCATCCTGGGAAAAGACCTTGTCTATTCACCCTAGCCATGCCCCTCATGATTTTATAAACCTCTATAAGGTCACCCCTAAGCCTCCGATGCCCCAGGGAAAATAGGCCCAGACTATTCTGCTTCTCCCTACATAGCTCAAACCCTCCAAATCTGGCAACATCCTTGTAAATCTTTTCTGAACACTTTCAAGTTTCAAATAGCCTTCCTAAAGTAGGGAGACCAGAAATGCATGCAATATTCCAAGAGTGGCCTAGCCAATGTCCTGTACAGCTGCAACATGACCTCCCAACTCCTCTACTCAATGCACTGACCAATAAAGGCAAGCATACCAAACTCCTCCTTCATCATGCTATCTACCTGCGACTCCAATTTCAAGGAACTATTAACCTGGTCTCTTTGTTCAGCAACACTTTCTCAAAAATCTCAATCAAATTTGTGAGACAAGACCTCCCAAGACAAAGCTGTGCTGACTGATGTTAATAGGTTCATTTTTTGCTAAATGCAAGTAAATCCTGTCGCGAAGTATCTTCTCCAATAATTTCTCTTTCACTGATATTCTCTATCACATCGTGGGCCAAAAGGCTGACACTATGCTGTACTGTTCTACGTTCTATGACGTAAGGCTCACTGGCCTATACTCCTGGATTATCTCTGTTGCCCTTCTTAAACAAAGTAACAACATTGCTCATTCTTCAGTCTTGTACGACCTCGCTTTTGACTAAAGAGGACAGAAAGATCTCAGTCAAAGCCCCAGCAATCTCCTCCCTTACCTCCCTCAGTATATCCATCAGGCCCTGGGAACCTATCGACTAATGGTTTTTGAGACACCTAACAGCTCCTCCTTAATGTCATCATATTCCAATATGCCCTAGAATATCAACATTACTCTCCCTAATCTTACCATCATCCATGTCCTTCTCTTTGGTGAAAACCGACACAAAGTACTCTTTAAGGACCTCAACAACTTCCTCTGACTCCACATCTAAATTTCCTCCTTTGCCATTGATTGGGCCTAACTTTTCCCTGGCTGCTGACCTGCTCCTGATATGTGCATAAAATGCCTTGAGATTCTTCTTAATGTCACCTGCCAAGGACATTTCATGGCCTCTTTTAGCCCTCCTAATTCCTTGGTTAAGACCTTTCCTGCTGCCTTTATATTCCTCAAGGACCTTGCCTGATATCAGTTTCCTAAACCTTACATATGCTTCCTTTCTCCTTTTGACTAAACTTTCAATATCTCTTATGATCTAGGGTTACTGAATCTTGTCATCTTTATCTTCCTACCAGGAATGTGCTGGTCCTGACCTCTGATCAACCAGCCTTACTCCCACATGTCAGATGTGGATTTACCCTCAGACAGCCACTCTCAATCTAATTTCTCTAGTTCCTGCCTAATACTGTTGTCATTTAGCTTTCCTCCAATTTAGCACTTTCACTCAAAGACCAGTCTTATCCTTATCTATAACAAAAACAAAGTTGCTGGAAAAGCTCAGCAGGTCTGGCAGCATCTGTGGAGAAGAAAACAGAGTTAATGTTTCAGGTCCGGTGACCTTCCTCAGATCCTTATCTGTAACTATCTTGTAAATTGTGATCACCGAGTTTCATGAGATTAACAACTATAAAGAAGTTAACAGAACGATCTCAAACAGTACAGAGTGCTGTATTATCAGAAAATGAATTAACTTACATGATTACAGTGCCTCTCAAATCTTCAGGACATCCCAGAATAGTTTACTACCAATGTGATATACGCAAGCAATAGCCAATTTATATACGGTAGGATTCCAAACAATAAAGAGAGGGATGACCAATTAATCACTTCTTAATGGTTTCTTTTGGAAAATAAATACTGCACAGAAGGCTCAACTGTTCTGCTAAGTGATTAAAACCTGCAGTGAACCTAAAACGACCTGACATTGAGTTAAGTCTGATAAAGCTGCTTTATCCAGTTGATTGTTAAATCAGGGCTCTGTTCAGTATTCTAAACCACAATTTTAGAGCAGGGTATTCTCTTGTCAACGATTCTCCCTCAAGAAAAATCAACATGAAACAAATTAACCATACATTTCTTTGGGTATCACAATGTGAAAATTAGTTGCCATGTGAACTGACATCATGACTGCATAAAGAGAGCACAATGTGTTATGAGGCATGATGCAAATCTTTTTCAAAAATGGTAACTGTTGGGTAGGGCAGGATCAATGTTACCTCCTCACCCCTTATGCTTTCCCACATCCGCTCAGATCATTTAATTATTTCCAAAGGGATTTTGGATGTCTTTCCTTTTGTACTGTTCAGTACATAAATATTCAACATGGTCTCTCACCCAGAGCAGGTGAGACTCACAAATCCTCCACCAAACAGCTGTCCTGAATCCTCCTGGGATTCCTATATCATTTGTCATCAAGTTGACAATGCCTAGCTTTATACAGATTACTATAGAAGTGGTTACCTGTTTTATTAAAATCTTAATGCACATGGGCCAACAAAAGACTGGTTTTCCAGATTTGATAAAGACCTTTAGTATGATTTTTCTTTTTGTCCAGTTTCATCAAAATCTCAAAAAGGGGGTCAGAGCCACTAGGACACAGTGGGGCAGCCTCAAGGAGAAAACAGACACTGTTTGTGAAAGTACAACTGGCTACAGCTGCTTCCTGAGATCAGGAAATCTGGAATAGGAGATGGATATGACCAGACTTCAGGTATCACACTAGTGCCTAGGAGGTACAGAAAGCCCATGCAGCTTGTTTAATAACAAAAGGGCATGGAGTTGAAATGACAACAAAGGAATCCACAATACATTATTTCAAATGTAGAAACTGAACCAAAAATAAGAAATTTAGTGAATAACGAGTTCATAGGTAGACCAAAACCTGATAATTATTCATCACACACTCCAATAAATTAAAACAGAGAAATGACCCATAAATTACATGGAAACTTAATGTTATATCAAAATATACATCACAATATGTCACACAATGTAATATCGGTACAAACATTAGTGAGCCCAGGATTAGTTTTCATGTGGTCACTAATAACACCAAGGTCTGACTCACCACTATCTGTCTCCATAACTCCGTTGTTACTGAAGTATCACACTGCAATCCAACATTTGGATGAGCAGAAATCTCCTCCAATTAAATATTAGGAAGGTTTCAAATGCTACTCTTCACAATCCTGACATATGTAGACCAGAGCCATGCTTCAAGACCTTTGTTAACAACCATTAGAATATACGTGAATGATCTTCATCCAGTTTGCCCAACTGAACCACCTCTACTATGTAAGATGTTGGAGCAAATAGAGCCTTCTGCTACAACCACCCTATTAGTAGAAAAAAATATTTATACACAAACGATAGTGCCTTCATGTCTGTGTTGAGCCTGTCTGTCAGGCAGTTAATCAGCTTGCAAATTCTTCACTACTTCTTATTATTCTTCAAGGGAAGAGTGTGAAAATAATGAAGACATAACCTCTGAAATTCTATATATAACAATATCAGCAGGAGCGGGATAAATGACAATTTAATCTGTTATAGATTTGATGTCAGGCCAACAGAAAATATCCTCCTGTTCTGTGAATGACATCACAAATGGTTGTTATATAACTGAATGAACTGTCAGAACCTCATTACAACATCTCGTCCAGCCCTGCGGAACACCCTGAGAAAACAGCAAGGATTAAATACTCAGATTCAAAACTGGGTTTGAACCCATAACCTCAAATGTAACAAAGCTGCAGAAATATTAAAATAACAGACAGTGCTCCTTCATTTGACTGAGAGGTGCAAACGTCAAATTAAACCCATTCTGGGTCTAATCAATTAACCTAAAGGGTTTGATTTCAGGTGTGCTTCATTTATTTTCTTCATATCTCTTAACCTCACAGTCCAATCCAAAGAGAAGACAAGCTAAATTTGTAATTATTGCTGAGGATCAGCAGATAATTCCATGTCTCTAGTCTTTTCGGTATCCCTTCCGCCAGTCAGATTTAACCCCTTTTATTTCTCTATATGTGGCTTGTGTTTATCATACTGATATCCAAAAATTAGATTAGCCAGAAAAAGACTGTTTTCCAGAGATTCACTGTGAACCTGTAGTAAAGCACAAACACCAGTTTGCACCTATCCCTTCTGAATCCTTGCCCTGTTCAGAAGCCAACTTGCCACAGGTGAAGGTAAAGCATTTTTAAAAAATATTTTCTAAACAACCAACTTATAGTTGTGATTACACATGTCCTAGCTCAGAGGTATGGATACTACTACCATGTCACAAGCTCCCCAGAAAGCAGCCTTTTTTTTTTAAACTTTGACTTCTTTTCCCTGATCAACCTGTTGTTACACACCTCGGGAGCAGGTGGGACTTAAACCTGGGCCTCTTGGTCCAGGGATAGGAATGCTACCACTGCACCTCAAGGAACAGGCCTTAAATATAAGGTCCAATAAACATTACTTGCTCTTAAATAAGTTAAGCTGTTCTGATTTACTTTTAAAGGAACTTGCATTTCTAACACTGATGGCTTCTAATCTTTATGAATATGCAAAGATGTGAATAAGGAGGAGGCATAGGCTATTCATTCTCTCATATCTGCTCTGCCTTTCAATGAGAACATGGTTTATCACACTGTGCCTTTACTGCACTCTCCTACCTATCTCTGTTACCCTTTGATTCCTTTATGTACCGTAACAATAAACTCTAAATAAAAATCGAAAGAACTGTGAATACTGTAAATCAAAAACAGAAACAGAAATTGCTGGAATAGCTCAGTAGGTCTGACAGCATGTGTGTAGAAATACCAGAGTTAATGTTGCGAGCCTTGTGACCCTCAGAACTGTTCTGAGGAAGGGTCACCAGACCTGTAATGTTAACTCTGATTTTTCTTCATATATGCTGCCAGTCCTGCTCAGCTTTTCCAGCAACTTTTATGCGTTGATAACAATAAACTCATTTGAAGTAGATAATTAAAAAGAACAAAATACGCAGGTAGTGGAGTATTTGAGGATTAACTTTGCTGCACAACATGCATTAGTGTCAGAGATAACAAGATATATAGCTGGATGAACACAGCAGGCCAAGCAGCATCAGAGGAGCAGGAAGGCTGATGTTTTGGGTGTTGGTTCTAGGCCCGAAATGTTATCTTTCCTGCTCCTCTGAAGCTGCTTGCCCTGCTGTGTTCGTTCAGCTCTAAACCTTGTTATCTCAGATTCTCCAACATCTGCAGATCCTACTATCTCTGATGCATTAGTGTCTCCTGCTTTTCAGGTTTGCATGTTGCGAGGTAGGGTTAAAGTCTATCAGAAAGGGGCTTGCTGGGCTCTTAGTTTTGTTAAAGCCTCACCTCAGATTCCTCTTCATTTTTGATAGCCTCCCTCTGCAGGATCTCCAGCGCGGTCCTGGGACTGTATCTTTCCAGGTAGGCAGCTGTGTAGACATAAACTGTTCTCAGTCACATCAGTGGATTGGGACGTGATGCAATCTAGTAAAATATACTGCATCTCCTGTAATTCCTCAAAAGAAGGTCCTTCAGACAGATTCCACCAGGGTTCTGTTCACACCCAGTGACCAACTTGGTGCTTTCTGTGCAACGTGACAATTTCATATCCTCTTACAGTGACTGTTTGAAAATTGAGAATCAGCACCCGGCATGAAGAGTCACCAAAAGCCTCACACTTCATCTTCCAATCAGTTGCACCAATATGCAAACCAGGAGCAGGGTTAAGCCATTGGCCCCCATTCGTGCTCTGCTATTTGATCGGATCGTAGCTGATCCTCAATTAGCCAATTGGCAGTATGGAGCTTCCACATTACGGAAAAAAGGCACCATTTGTTGAAACTTTCTGTCTTGCACTCTCCTCAGGACAGTTCACAAGAAATACCAAAGTAAATGGAGAACAACATTTATACTGCATAACAGGAGAGTGCTGATTGGTTGGTAAGTGGATTCTTACTGGTAGAGACAACGCAGTGGGGAGCTGGAGGAGCACAGCAGGCCAGGCGGCATCAGAGGAGCAGGAAAGTTGATGCTTCATGTTGGAACCCTTCTTCAGAAATTCTGAAGGCAGCTCCCAGCCCAAAACATCATCTTTCCTGTTCATCTGATGCTGCCTGGCCTGCTGTGTTCCTCCAACTGCATTCTGTGTTGCTTCTGACTCCAGCATCTGCAGTTCTTGCTATCGTTTATAACTGGTAGAAGTTCTTTTTTTCTGCCATATTTAAGTTCTCAATTTTAATCTCGTAGGGCTACTTAACAGGCACAGATAAGAAAGGGATTGCATGAGTAGAGACAGACAATTCTCCAGAGAGTGCTGAGGAATAAACTAGCCGAAATGTTGCTTCAGTTTAGGGTATTGGTGGTTTCACAGCAATATCAGTGATGTCTTGGACCATCTAGTCACTACTCAACCCATTAGGAAGAGAAAATGTTAGCTCTTTAATCCCATTCTATCAACATGCCATGTGCATCCTCTCTCACAGATTTTATCAAATGTAACGTTAACCACTCTTCTGGAAAGGTTCTACAGTTTTCTTTAACCTTTTCATCTTATATCATTGATCTGTAAGTGTTAATATTGCATATGAGCCAAATGAACATTACCATATAGTTTTATTTCCATTCCCAGATATGCATGCTCAGAATCTTGGTGCAACAAAGGGTGTTGTTACTTTTACATTGTTCTATTCATTGAACTTAACTAAAGCGGATCTTCTAAATTGGTCTGCTCAAAGTGTTTTTGAGAACAGAACTCCATTACTCAACTGTTTAAAGTGCTGGTGAACGTGCATAGTCATTCAAATACTCTCAGGATCTATCAGAGTGAACTCAGTTAAGGACAAAAAGCACCCTGTCAGGAATGCTGTTTCACATTCATGTGGTAGATGGTGCCAGTTGACGGTATCACAAGTAAGGCAATTGCATACAATTAAAATTGCACTGATCGAGAAAAATAATCACAATAGCAGTCTATAAATAACTCTAAATAGTGAAAAGAAAATTAACCTTGAATCTTGCACCCATTCATGTTCTTAAAATTAATAAATTGCTTTTGAAACACATTGAATGAGATTTTAGTTCACTCAAAAACCCACCCATTTACAGAGTTAAAATTAGGTTCACAGTCTCCATTGTTAATTAGGCAAAAGTTACAGTAAATGTGCTCAGAGAAAAATACCAGAAATAATTTATTATATACATATTGTTGTAAGAGAATTTCCCTGGTTGGGTTATAGAACAAGAACCAAGATCAAAGAACAATGCAGCACAGGAACAGGCCCTTCGGCCCTCTAAGCTGGCACTGACACATTTTGCCCTTCTGTACTCAAATTATCTTCTCTTACAGGATCCATATCCACCTATTCCCTTCCTATACACGTATTCGTCCAGGGGTTTCTTGAATTCTGCTATTGTGTCTGCTTCCACCACCTCCACTGGCAACGTGTTCTGGGCACTCACCACCCTTTGTATGAAAAATGTGCCTCACAATCTTTTTTAAACTTCCCCCTCATATCCTGTATCTGTGTCCCCTAGTAATTGACTTTTCCAACCTTATATTTTCCACTCTATCTATGCTATTGACAATCTTATAAACTTCTATCAGGTTGCCCTTCAACCTCCTGTGCTCCAGTGAAAACAAACCCAACCTATCCAACCTTCTTCATAGCTAAAATCTCCCAGACCAGGCAACATCCCGGTAAACCTTTCCTGTACCCTCTCCAAAGCATCCACATCCTTCTAGTGGAGTGGTGACCAGAACTGTATGCAATATTCCAAGCGTCGCCTAAGTAAAGTTCTATAAAGCTGCGGTGTGACATGTTTATCCTTATACACATTGTCCTTTCCAATGAAGGCAAGCATGCCGTAGGCCCTTTTATTATCTTATCTACCTGTACTGCCACACTCAGTGATCTGGGATCAACACACCCAGATGTCTCTGCATGTCAATAGTCCTAAGGGTTCTGCGATTCACTGTATAATTTCTACCTGGATTTGACCTTCCAAAATGCATCATCTCACATTTGTCTGCATTAAACTCCATCTTCCATTTTTCTGCCTATGCCTCCAACGGATCTATATCTCTGATAATCCTCCTCACTATCCACACCTCCACCAATCTTTGCACTATCTGCAAACTTACTACTTAGACCAGCCACATTTTCCTCCAAATCATTTATGTAGATCAGGAACAGCAGAGGTCCCAGCACTGATCCTGGGGGAACACCACTAGTCACAGCCCTCCATTCTGAAAAGCATCCTTCCACCACTATCCTTTGTCTCCTATGATCAAATTAGTTCTGTATTCATCTTGCCAGCTCATCCCAATACTATACCTTTTATCAGTCTGCTATGAGGGACTTTGTCAAAGGCTTTACCGAAATCCATATTAAAACACAAAGAGAATTAAAGCAGATGTATGAAGGGTTGTGAAATATGTTGCTCAGGTGTCTGCCTTGTGAATCAGTCAGTAGGGTAGAACATGGGTAGATGGTTTGTGAGAATGTGGTTAATAAGCCAGTATGTACATCAGGCAGATAGAGCAGCTTGCATGCAGTTGGCTAGATAATAACATGATAAGTAATCGGGGGTTGATTTAGCAAAAAAGGGAATGTGTTTATTGGTTTTAACAATTTTCTGTTATGCATCCTGCAATTTCTCAGTGTTTCTATTCTTATGGCTGTTTGCTTAGCTCGCTCAATCTCTAACCAAATATTTTGAATCTTTGGAGAGTGCGAATCTTGCTTGAGTGATACTTCCATAGTAGCAGTAGTGCTCTCACATATAACTGAGAAAATTATGGGTTTCAGCCCCACTCTAGGACTTGAGCATGTAACGTAAGCTGACACTTCAACCACAAGGGTGGAGGGATTATACACTAGCTCCCTGAAGAGATGTTAAACTCTTGAGTTTCATCAGATGGATTTGAAAGATCCCTTTGATGACCAGAACAAGGTATCAAGGTCACTTATCTTGCTACCCTTTGAGGGACCTTGCTGGGCTTCTAAAGTACTTTATTGGCTATAAACTTGTTTTGAAACATCTGAAGATTCTGAAGGACTCTTTTTAACCATAAATTGTTAAAGGATCAATCAGCCTATGGAAGACAATATCTAACAATGGTCAACTGTTTCGTTAACTAACATGCAGAACATTAGTCATTTTAAAAATTAAGAAAAATTCCTGCAGAATATGATTTACTATTTAGCTTTATTGCGTTATGGCTTTACTATTGTTTGCCTTATTTCCAATTCTGCTCAAATACTGTGAACAGCCGAATGCCTGCTGATCTACACTTACGAGGAGGCCCCACAGCTACAGCTGGGATCAGAGCAGATGGGAGTAGTCACAGGATGGAGCTTCTCTAACGGGGAGATAATGAGGATGTACTTCTCTATATAAACAATACACAGGGGGAAATCCTACCAAGTGACCATGAAATGAGCTCCACTACGACTGCCATCTGCTTCTCTGACTTTACCCATCTGCTTCATGCCACCATCTGTGAACCTCAGTTACCTTAAAAGTGGCATGTGGCTGTTACCAAGAGTTGGCAGCCTCTGTCAAATGCCAAACAATCAAATCAATGTGGGCTTGCTATTGCCAGTCAGCCTTAGCTCTTCAGCCACATGAGACGAGACAATCACAACTCAGGTTTCGGATGATAAAATGTGAGGCTGGATGAACACAGCAGGCCAAGCAGCATCTCAGGAGCACAAAAGCTGACGTTTCGGGCCTAGACCCTTCATCAGAGAGGGGGATGGGGGGAGGGAACTGGAATAAATAGGGAGAGAGGGGGAGGCGGACCGAAGATGGAGAGCAAAGAAGATAGGTGGAGAGGGTGTAGGTGGGGAGGTAGGGAGGGGATAGGTCAGTCCAGGGAAGACGGACAGGTCAAGGAGGTGGGATGAGGTTAGTAGGTAGCTGGGGGTGCGGCTGGGGGTGGGAGGAAGGGATGGGTGAGAGGAAGAACCGGTTAGGGAGGCAGAGACAGGTTGGACTGGTTTTGGGATGCAGTGGGTGGGGGGGAAGAGCTGGGCTGGTTGTGTGGTGCAGTGGGGGGAGGGGATGAACTGGGCTGGTTTAGGGATGCAGTGGGGGAAGGGGAGATTTTGAAACTGGTGAAGTCCACATTGATACCATATGGCTGCAGGGTTCCCAGGCGGAATATGAGTTGCTGTTCCTGCAACCTTCGGGTGGCATCATTGTGGCAGTGTTCATCCCCTCCCCCCACTGCACCACACAACCAGCCCAGCTCTTCCCCCCCACCCACTGCATCCCAAAACCAGTCCAACCTGTCTCTGCCTCCCTAACCGGTTCTTCCTCTCACCCATCCCTTCCTCCCACCCCCAGCCGCACCCCCAGCTACCTACTAACCTCATCCCACCTCCTTGACCTGTCCGTCTTCCCTGGACTGACCTATCCCCTCCCTACCTCCCCACCTACACCCTCTCCACCTATCTTCTTTGCTCTCCATCTTCGGTCCGCCTCCCCCTCTCTCCCTATTTATTCCAGTTCCCTCCCCCCATCCCCCTCTCTGATGAAGGGTCTAGGCCCGAAACGTCAGCTTTTGTGCTCCTGAGATGCTGCTTGGCCTGCTGTGTTCATCCAGCCTCACATTTTATTATCTTGGAATCTCCAGCATCTGCAGTTCCCATTATCTCAGGTTTCGGATGAGCTAAGTTGAGTTTGAAGTCAGGCCGTTTGATTGATTATTTGACAGTGAGCTGCTGGAATGTGCCAGGTAGCAAATGAGGATCAATAACAGGCATGCATCTTTCCGAAATCACAGAACAGATCATGGAAGTGAAGTATTGGGGTACTGGAGAAGAAGGGCAATGGTTATGTCACTGGATAATAATCCTGAGACCTGGATGAGTAATCCAGAGGATGCTCATTCAAACTGAAGCACTTTATCTTCAAGACAGTTGCAAGAAAGGAATGAAGCAGACAGTAAATTGAGGCCCAGGTCTAGGGCCCTGAGTTTAAAGTTGCAGCTTCTGGTGGACACCTGTTTGGGGAAAAAAACACAGTGACATCTCAGGAAAGTTGTGGATTTATTGTTTCATGTTAGGGGCTGTGTTTGTATTTCTGCTTTGAGAAAAGGTTATTTTTTTAAATAGCACATAACCACCTTCAACTATTAGTGAATGTAAGCTCTTTATTCCCTGAACAGTTATCACCAATGCTGCCTTCACAAAATCCTGCAAATCCATTGGCAGGATAGATGTACCAATGTGAGGGTTCTCTCACAGGCCAGTATCCCCAATATTGAGGCAATGGACATGCATAACTAACTGCAATGGGCAAGAGATATTGTTCACATGCCTACCACAGGACTCCCTAAATAAATGCACAACTCTGAGTTTTGCAATGGTAGGTGATCACTAGGAGGACAGAGGAAATATTACAAGGGCACCCTGAGAGTCTTCCTAAGCAAATGCAATGTCCCCACTGACACACAGGAATTGCTTGCTGTAAAACACACAAACTGGAGAAGGAGCATCCGTCAAGACATCAACCACTTTGAGCATCATGAGGTGGAGAATGTGGAGGTCAAGTGCAAGAAGTGGACAGAGTAGGCAAAATCTAGACTGTCCTGTCCACACACCTCAAACATCGCCTAACCCCTGTTCTGGCAGAGTCTGCGTTTCTGAGACCGAGCTATTCAGTCATAACAGAATCCAAATCCCACTCCACCCTGGCCCCCTCTACCTGGAATGGGATCAGGTCATCATCCAACTTGAGGGACTGCCAAAGAAGAAGATTAATACTGCGAAGATATACTAGCTATACTAGTCTGACTTAGGAGGTGAAGAATTTATTAATTATAAATTAGCTTAAAATTTTTAATGATTTAACACACGATAAAGGATGGCAAGGCAGGTGATGTGCTGTGACTGCAAGATATGAACATTTCTGGATGCTCGCAAACACATTGGTCATAAGCACTACAGCTATACGGCCTATAGAATCAGTGCGGCTGAGCTGCAGACAAATTGAAGAGTGGAGCCTCAAAGGATTATTAGCTGAGACATGTGCAGATTGTACATAACGTTAGTAAAAATGAATACTTTGATCAAAGACTGGTAAGGGAGAAACGTGTTCAAATTGTTGGGGCATTTGCACCAGTATTAGGATCTGTACCATTGGTACAGTTTTTTAAAATTAATTCACAGGATGTAGGTGTCACTAGGCAGGCCAACACTAATTCTCCAGAGGGCAGTTAAGAATCAACCACATTGCAGCGGATCTGGAGTCACATGCATGCCAGACCAGGGAAATGCATCAGTCTCTTCCCTCTAAAGGACACAAGTGAACCAAACGACAATCATAGTCTTCAATTCTTAATTCCAGATTTTTATTGAGTTCAGATTCCACCATCCGCCATGGTGGGATTCGAGCCCAAGTTCCCTGTACATTAAAATAAAACAATGGACTGCAGATTATGGAAAACTGAAACAAAAACAGAAACTCAGTAGCTTTGAAAGCTCACTGGAACTGAAATGTTAACTTTGCCACAGCTAATGCCAGAGCAGCTGAGCTCCTCCAGCAATTTCAGTTTGTGTCCCCAGTGCATTGCCCGGGTCTCTGGATTAACAATCTAGTGATAATACTGCAAGGGCATGCCCTCCCCTGTTTGCACAATGTTGGGATTGGTGTTCTAGTTAGTCACATCACTAAGAAAGTAGAAAAGACATTAAACAAGGATGCTGATGAAACAAGTGTAGGCAGATGTGACAAATAAAGGATAGAGTGGAGGCAGGAGGGCAATGTAGTAATATGGGAAATGAAGTTTAGGGAATAATAGGAAGGGTAGGTGAAGAAAACCTAAGAGTACACCAACAGTCAAAGCTAAACACTACAAAGAGTAGAAAAAGACAAAACTAAAGGCTGAATTTGAATGCGTAAAGCAATCTTAATAAAAGCAAATTGCACACACAGGTTGAAGTAAATTAATATGAACAGATAACCGTGACAGAGATGTAGCTGCATGATGACAAAGATTTTCCCCTGAACGTGCAGCTATGACATTCAAGAAGAATAGGAAGCTCGGTAGAGGTAGAGTAGTAGCACTGTTCGTCAAAGAAGGCATTGGTGCGAAATGTAGAGTTGTCCTTGGTCCAGGAGATCAGGATGTATAATGTGTTTGGGTGGAGATGAGAAGTAGCAGGGGACAGAAGTCACTGGAGGGAGTGTTCACAAGCTCCCGAACAGTAGCCACAATACTGGGCAAACTTTCCAAGAAGAAACATTGAATTCTTGTGACAAGGGGATAGCAATGATTATGGGTGATTTTAATCTATACATAAACTGGAGAAGTCAGATTGGATTAGCAGCCAGGATAAAGGGTTGCTAGAATGCTTTCAAGGTAGTTTTTCTTTTAAGGCAGAATGTAATGGAACCGGCCAGACAGCAGGTTATAATAGTTTTGGCATTGAGTAATATGATAGGATTACTTCATGATCTCAGAGTAATGGCAGTCCTAAGTAGCAACAACCACTATGTGATTGAATTTTACATCTAGTTTAAAGGAAGAAGACTAAATATTAAACGTAAATAACAGCAACTATGTGGGCTTCAAAGCTGAGCTAGTTGAAGTGAACCCAGACACTAGGTGAGAGGATAGATCATTAGAGAAGCAGTCACAGGTATTTAAGGGATATTTCAGAAAACTCAGAATAATTGAAATAGAATAAAAATTCAGAGAGGACCTACCCTCTGTGGTAAGCAAAAGAGCTAAGGAAAACAGAAAGACTTAAGAAAAAAGCACACAATCATTTCTATTGCATGGGCTATTCCATAGATATCAGTTCAGATGATTGGTCAGCATATCAAAAACAACAGAGCATAATGAAAACCTATGATGCTGCTTGGCCTGCTGTGTTCATCTAGCTCCACACCTTGTTATCTCAGAACATAATGAAAGGTTTAATCAAGAGAAAGAAAATAGAGTATGACAGGAAGCTAGCAAGGAATGTAAAAATGGACTACAAGTGAATCTAAAAAGGAAAAGAGTAAATACCTTGGTATAGGTCCTTTAGAGTGTGGAAACAAGAGTCAGTACTTGATAATAAAGAAATAGCAGATGAAGCGAACAAAAATTTTGCTTCTTTCTTCACCGCAGAGCATCAGGAAGTGGTAGGATGAGAGGAACCAGGAAAACTGAATAGAGCTGCAATGGATAGCTTCTTGTTAGGCAAGCGAATTACAGATTTTCAGGGGTACATGGAAATGTGGAATTGGAAACACCAACAGCTATGATCTTATTGAATGATGGAGCAGTCCTGAGGGGCACTTTGCTCCTAATTAATATAGTCAGAAATCCACAATTCCAATTTGACAGCTTGAATTCAGTTCTAAAAATCTAGAGGTAAGAAAAAAATTGTAATGTGACCATGAAGTTTTGGGACGTTTGTAATTGGTTTACTATACTCTATAGGGAAGGAAAGCTGCCTGTCTGGCCAATTGTGACTGTAAATACACAATATGATATTGGTTCATAGGTTTAACAAGGCTTAGGCTTATCAAAATCTCCATGCAACACTTCAAAAGGAAAGCCAATAATTACTCTTCAGGGCAACCGCAGATAGTCACCAAATGCTTTTCGGCAATGTCCATGCTGCCAGAAACAATTTTTAAAAAGAAGCAGATTACGTTGGTTCTGTTTCTGGTCAGCATTCCCCTTTCTGCCACTGTGGGTTTTGCATGCAGTCTCCAAATGAATTGGACACTTTGATGTCTGAACACAGCGTGAAGTACAATTCACCCCTCACTATCTTTGTAACCCTTTCCAATGCAAATAGGTCTCTGAGGTACCAGCACCACTAATAGTGGGCTTTTTAAATAAAAGTCATTTGTGGTATTATCTACAGCTACCAAGGCCCTAAACTCTGGAGGTTATTCCTCATCATTCCTTAAGGTTTCTCCTTTAATGTGCTCCTTAACATCTACCTCTTTGACCAAAGTCCTCCACACTAACACCTGCTTATGGGTTTGATGTCCAATTTTGTTTGATAAAGCTTATAGGATTTTTGTGTAAAAGGTGTTATATAAATCTGCCTGCTGTTGGATCACATTTTCTGACAAAATGGTGAGTCACAATTCTATCAGTGCAGCAGTGGCTGAAATGCTTTGCAAAGGATGCACTTGTGGTGACAAGTGCCTGACATTCACTCACACTTTATGAGATGATAATAAAAGCATTCAGATGATAAAGATCAGACTCCCTCGCTGCAACTCGAGGCAGTGTGGGTCTTCAGCCAATAATGTAGCAATGTGGTTTAAACAGTCATGCACACGTGATATTTACCCTTTACATTTTCAACTGTTGTTTTTCTTGCTTGCCACTTTTGTTAACAGTCTGCTGGAAATATTTCCCCACCCCCGTATTTTCACTCCCACTTATCCTGAAGGGTGGTCTTCGGGTGCAGGTGGCCATGTCTCTTTCTCAGAGCTCAAGGCTTTGGGTTTAATTCCCATTCCAGGAAGTGATGGCCATGGAAGGTGTTCAACAATGTGAACAAACAAATCGATTATCAAGCTGTAATTCTGTTCAATATGCCTTTGACAGACCATAAGAATGGAAGAGCTTTCTAGTCAGCCATGAGTGACCCTTGAACTGAAACCTCTGGAGACAAGCTAGTGGCTAGTGGCAGGAAAATCTAGCTATGGAAACACACAGACAAGGAAGTGCTTGGGAAGCCTTATAAAATGGTACCCAACATCAATTGAGCACAGAGGCACAGGAGTCAGTCCCATCATGGCTAATCTCTATCCCACCTTCAAACTCCAACCTTTCCATTTATCTAATAAAATTCTTTTCAACTGATTCTTCAAAATTTTAATTGCCCCAGGATTCCTGTGGTCAATCTAAGTCCATAATTTCATGAGCCTTTTCTGGAAGCTAAAGTTTTTTGATGTCACTCCTACACAACATAGCTATAATTTGAAGGTGATGGAGCCAATTTCTGGCCTACCCAACAGACAGAATGGCCAGAAACCAGAGGAGTCTGAGCAACATGGGCTGTGGTGAGATTTGTGGCAGAATCGGAAAAGAGTCCAGTGAAACCCAACATGATGTCAAAACATCTTTCATACTTCTGCAAAGTGATGACAGGAGTTTCTCTTTAAGAAAAATTGTTAAATGCCTTGTTATGGCATAAATCACCTCCTTAATATTCAGCTTCCAGTTTTACCAAATGCACCATACAACAAGATGTTGAGAATTCATGACAAGGAAGCCAGAGGAAGGGTCACCGGATCCGAAACGCTAACTCTGATATTTTTCTTCACAGATGCTGCCAGACCTGCTGAGCTTTTCCAGCAACTTCAGGTTTTAAACCAGAGTGGGAACCTAACAGCTTCAGCTCACTACTTACTCCAAAGGACATCCAAGTTAAATATTGAACACTAACCTCTAAGGGCAAGCTCCATGAGGACTGGTCACACACACACACAGCCAACATCCATGAAACTGGGGTCCAACAAGATTGCATGGATTGGTAAGAGCGGCAGTTAGAGGCAGTGAGGAATTAACTGGACCTAGGGAGTATGATGGATGGCAATTACAGGAAGGGAGATAAACTGAAGAGATAGTCAGGTAGATGGGTGACCTCCAAAAAAGTAGGAAAGGGAGGCATGCAATGCAACAGTCTCCTTTGGCTATTCCCATCCCAAACAAGCATGTTGTTTTGGAAAATGTAGAGGGTGATAGACTCTCAGGGGAATGTAGATCTGACAGCCAGGTTTCTGTACTAAGGCTGGCCTCAATGTGTCGAGGGGTAAGCCAGGGTCCAAGCAAACGATTGTGATGGATGTTTCTGTGGTTGACAGCGAGACATCAGAATGGTGTGTTGCCTCCCTGGAGCCAGGATCAGGGATATCTTGGAGATGGTGCAGAATACTCTCAAAGGGGAGAGGGACCAGCAGGAGGTTGTTGTACACATTGGAACTAATGACAAAGGAAGAGAAAGGACAAGATTCTGAGGAGAGAAAATAGGATGTTAGGCAGAAATTTAAAAGGAGGTCCTTGAGGGTAATAATATCTGGATTACTCTCAGTGCCACAAGCTAGTGAGGTGAGGAATGGAAGGATAGAACAGATGACTGCATAGCTGAGGTGCTGGTTCAGGGGAGAAGGATTCACATCTTTGGATCATTGGAATCTCTTCTGGGGTAGGAATGACCTCTGTAAGACGGATTGCACCTGAATTGGAAGGGGACTAAAATACTGGTGGGGAAATTTGCTGGAGCTGCTCGGGAGAATTTAGACCAGTAAGGTGGGGAGGTGGGACCCAGGGAGATCATGAGTAAAGAGATCAGCCTGAGACTGGTACAATTGGGAAAAGGAGCAAATCAATCCGGGCAAATGCGAGGTGATGCATTTTGGAAGATCTAATTCAAGTAAATGGAAAAGTCCTAGGGAAAATTGATGAACAGAGAGATCTGGGTGTTCAGGTCCGTTGTTCCCTGAAGGTGACAACACAGGTCAATAGGGTGGTCAAGAAGGCACACGGCATGCTTTCCTCATTGGACGGGGTATTGAGTACAAGAGTTGGCAGGTCATGTTACAGTTGTATAAGACTTTGGTTCGGCCACATTTGGAGTACTGTGTACAGTTCTGGTCGCCACATTACCAAAAGGATGTAGATGCTTTGGAGAGGGTGCAGAGGAGGTTCACCAGGATGTTGCCTGGTATGGAGGGTGCTAGCTATGGAGAGAGGTTGAGTAGATTAGGATTATTTTCATTAGAAAGACGGAGATTGAGGGGGAACCTGATTGAGGTCTACAAAACCATGAGGGGTATAGACAGGCGGGATAGTAAGAAGCTTTTTCCCAGAGTGGGGGACTCAATTACTAGGGGTCATGAGTTCAAAGTGAGAGGAGGAAAGTTTAAGGGAGATATGCGTGGAAAGTTCTTTACACAGAGGGTGGTGGGTTCCTGGAACGCGTTGCCAGCGGAGCTGGTAGACGCAGACACGGTAGCGTCTTTTAAGATATATCTGGACAGGTACATGGATGGGCAGGGAGCAAAGGGATACAGGCCCTTAGAAAATAGATGACAGGTTAGACAGAGGATCTCGATCAGCGCAGGCTTGGAGGGCCGAAGGGCCTATTCCTGTGCTGTAATTTTCTTTGTTCTTTGTAAACAGTTAGAACAGGCAGGAACATGGCAGAGAATGAGGTAGGACTGATGAACTAAACTGTATTTATTTCAATGCAAGAGGGCTAACAGGTAAGGAAGATGAATTTGGGGCCTGATTGGGAACATGAGACTGGGATATCATAGCAATTACAGAGAAGTAGCTCAGGAATGGGATAAGCTGGCAGCTAATGTCCCAGGATGTAGATGTAATAGGAAGGATAGAAAGGGGGACAAGAGGGGATAGGGAATGGCATGTTTGATTTAGGATAACACTACTACTGTACTTAGGGAGGATATTCCTGGGAATATGTCCAGGGAAGTTATTTGGGTGGAACTGAAAAATATGAAAGGGACGATCACCTTATGGGGATTGTACTATAGATTCCCCAGTAGTCAGCGGGAAATCAAGAAACAAATTTGTCAGGAGGCCTCAGTTACCTGTGAGAGTCATAAGGTGGTTATGGTAGGGGGTTTTAATTTTCCAAACATGGACTGGGACTGTCATAGTGTTAAGGGCTGGAGGGAGAGGAATTTGTTAAGTGTGCACAAGAAAATTTTCTGATTCAGTATGTGGATGTACTTACTAGAGAAGGTACAAAACGTGACCTACTCTTGGGAAATAAGGCAGGAAAGTCAAAAATTCACAGGTAAAAGGATGACTAGACAGTGGGAAGCCTTCAAAAATGAGATAACGAGAGTCCAGAGACAGTGTGTTCCTGTAACAGTGAAGGATAAGGCTGGTAGGTGTAAGTTACGCTGGATGGCTGGAGAAATTGAGGTTTTGGTCAAGAAAAAAGAGGAAACATATGTCAGGAATAGGAGCAGGGATCGAGTAAATCCCTAGAAGAGTATAAAGGCATTAGGAGTGTACTGAAGAGGGAAATCAAGAAGGCAAAAAGGGAACATGAAATAGCTTTGGCAAATTGTGTTAAGGGGAATCCAAAGGGATTCTACAAATACACTTCGGACAAAATGGTAACTAGGGAGGTAAGTATGCAGATGACACTAAAATTGGAGGTGAAGTGGACAGAGAAGAAGGTTACTTTCAGAACATAACGGGATCGTGATCAGATGAGCCAATGGACTGAGGAGTGGCAGATGGAGTTTTATTTAGATAAATGTGAGGCACTGCATTTTGGAAAGCCAAATCAGGGCAGGACATATACACTTAACGGTAAGGTCCTAGGGAGTGTTGCTGAAAAAAGGGACCTTGGAGTGCTGGTTCATATTTCCTTGAAAATGGAGTTGCAGGTAGATAGGATAGTAAAGAAGTTTGGTATGCTTTCCTTTATTGGTCAGGGCATTGAGTTTAGGAGTTGGGAGGTCATGTTGCGGCTGTACAAGACATTGGTTAGACCACTTTTGGAGTATTGTGTGTAATTCTGGTCTCCCTCCTAATAATGGATATTGTGAAACTTGAAAGGATAGACTAGGGTGTTGCCAGGGTTGGAGGCTTTAAGCTATAGGGCGAGGCTGAACCGGTCGGGGCTATTTTCCCTGGGTCGTTGGAGGCTTAGAGGTGACCTTATAGAGGTTTTTAAAATCATGAGGGGCATCAATAGGGTAAATAGACAAGGTCTTTTCCCTGGGGTGGGGAGTCCAAAACTGGAGGGCATAGGTTGAAGGTGAGATGGGAAAGATACTAAAGGGACTTAAGGGGCAACTTTTTCACACAGAAGATGATGCATATATGGGATGAGCTTCCAGAGGAAGTGGTGGAGGCTGATACAATTACAACATTTAAAAGGCATCTGGATAGGTATATGACTAGTAAGGGTTTAGAGGAATATTGGCCAAATACTGGCAAATGGGACTAGATTCATTTTGGATATTTGGTCAGTATGGACAAGTTAGACCGAAGGGTCTGTTTCCATGCTGTAGAGATCTACGACTCTATAACTCTATTTGCTAACCTCTGAGAGTCATCACCTACGGAGTGCTTCTGCATTTCAGTGCTGCACCTCGAGCTGCACTGGCAACTACCATTGTAAAGCTGCAGCAAGGACATTGCGCATTCCCAGTTATGAACTTTGCTTGCTTTCATAACATTGTAAGCCTACCTGGGTTCTCGTGTGTCCTTGCCTCACATTGCCTTGCCATCACTTTGTCAGCTTTGCCCCATCTGCCAGAGATACCAGGTTCATATCCAGCAGCACCACCTGCCTGCAGAGTGGGCACCACTTTCCCCCATTTGCCTTGTATGGGGCAAATGTCAGTCACCACAGGGTCATAGCTGCATAATTTTGAAAGATGGCATGGTTGCCAGGGTTGCTGTCAATTCCAGCCTATCCCAGCAGTTGTGACATCTTCCTGAAACGGCCCATGGAAAGAGGGAGATAGAGTTGGACATAAGGGATGCCATGGGGTGGGATAGGGTAGTTAGTTACTAAGGAGCATTTGATAAAATTAGGTGAGATGATTCACTAGGCCTCTCTGTGAAATTCCCTCCAAAGAATTCAACTCGCACTTGGCCAAAAAACTGTTAAGACTCAGCCCACAAGGTTTTCAATTGCAACTACCCCATTAAATGCTTTAATCATCTTAAACACTTTAATCAGATCTGAACACAAGGGACTACACGCCAATTGTATGACATCTTTTCTCATGATTTAACAGCTTTTATTCCCCCATTGTGTTGTCTCACACAACTACTCTTCATTTGTATCCATATGCCCAGCATCCCAACATTCCCAATGAGTAGTGGCCGCTTCTATTATACCCGGGCTGCTGCTGGAGTTGACATATTGCAGATTGGAAAGGTAAAGCTGAGGTATAAACCAACTTAGAATGGCTATCTCCATCATTGGAACATGAGACTCATAACACCACAGTCATTCTAGTCCCACAACATGTTTTAACTGCAGGGCGTTGGGTTGTATTGGTAATGTCCCTATCTCTGAGCTGGGAGATCTGGGTTCAAATCCAACCTGCCCCAGCGTGTGTCATAAATTATCTGATGAGATTGATTAAAGTAGCAATAAACTGAATTAGAGGCTGAACTTTATCTCATTGTAACCCAACTTTGGTGTGACATCACTAATTAATGATAACGACATTGGAAAATTACAATCACTCCCAGCATAGGATTCTATTGTGTGTGCGTGAGTGTGCATGTGTGTGTGCGTGTATGAGAGAGAGAGTGTGCCCATATTGGTGGATGTGTGTGTGGGTGTGTGCATGCGCAGTACCTCACCCAGTTTTGCCTGCTTGTCCTCATAAACTGCAGTCACTTCCTGCAACTCTTGGTACTTCCTGGCCAAATGCAGTTTTTTGTCATCTAGCTGAGGCTGCAGGTTGAGATTATCTTCAGCCATCTTCCGATTACTGGCTAGGATGATCTCGCGCTCCAGCTGCAGAGTCTGTAACTACAAACAGAAAAACCTACGTTAACCCGAGAGGTTCACCAACTCCAGATTTGGTGCAAAATTGTCCAAGTGCTTTCAGAGCTGTATATGTGTTATTATGTGTTTTGGGTTCTGCACACTAAGGCAACGCAGTTTGAGGAGAAATCTCTACCCAACGATATGAGCATAAAGTTTTGTGATCTTTTTGTGATGATATTGCTAATTATTCTAATGAACTATAAGAAGTGGAATAATGGTGATTATGTTATAAACCATATCTACTTCTATTGCTCTGTTATTTTCTAAATGGGACCTGATACAATAATTTTTATAGATTAGGGAAATGTTCTCTATTCAGAAATGATGCAAATAGATTGGATTAAATTCCTTAGAGTGTGGAAACAGGCCCTTCGGCCCAACAAGTCCACACTGCCCCTTGATATATCCCACCCAGACCCATCCCCCTATAACCCTCACACCCCTGAATACTATGGGCAATTTAGCATGGCCAATCCACCTAGCCTGCACATCTTTGGACTATAGGAGGATACCAGAGCACCCAGAAAATCCATGCAGACACGGGGAGAATGTGCAAACTCCACACAGACAGTTACCCGAGGCTGGAATTGAACTTGGGTCCCTGGCACTGTGAGGCTGCAGTGCTAACCACTGAGCCACCGTGCCACCCCAAACACATAGCAAGCAGTTCAGAGAAGGTTCTTTGTGGACACTTGGTGGAGGGATGTAATCCCTTGAAGAAAGGTCCAACAGGCCGGATCCCATTGGAATTGAGAAGAATGAGGTGTGCTGTTGTTGAGACAGATAACTTCCTGAGGGGAAGATGACTGTTAGTCCCCTCTCATGGGAAAATCTAGAACTAGGGGACACCATTTAAGAATAAGACGTCTCCCAAATAAGTCGAGCACGAAGAGAACTTTTTTCACTCAGAGGGTTGTGCTTCTTGGAAAATTTCTTGTCCAGAGATTGATGGACACTGGCCAAGAGTATATTTAAGGCAGAGGTCGATAGAGCCTTGACTAACCAGTGAGTCAAAGGTTATGTGGGGTTAGCAGCAAAGTGGAGTTGAGGCCACAATCAAATCAGCCATGATCTTACAGAAGGGCAGGGCAGGCTTGAGGGCCAAATGAACTATATAAAAGAAAGAATGGGCGATTCTGGATTGAAGACTTTTGAAAAATCGCTAAACGGACCAGGTCATTCTTTACTTTTGAAGTTATGAAGTACAGCAGCAGGAAAGTGACCCATCGCCAGGTAGTGACTCCTGACTGGTCAGTGACCTTTGACCAGACAGTAATCCTTGACTGGGTATTGACCCTTGACCACATAATGACCCTTGACAGAGCAGGGACTGAAGTAACTTCACACAGGCTGGTATCCTTTCACCAAGTCAGTTTTTATTTATACATGAACAGTCCTTCACTATAGTACTGCCTCATAGAGAGTCAGATATCAGAGTGTCAATATCTCTGACACATCCTTTTTGTATGTCAGCCAGGGCTCCCTGGTTGAATCAGATTAACAGCCCAATCAGGGAACGCAGATTCAAATGAGGTCCACCTGGTTGACCTCATTACAATCACCACAGTTTCCCTTGGCTAGGCAGTGCCCCTTGACCACACAGTTAGTTACCCTTTACAGAGAAGTGACCCTTATCTGGGTAATGGCCCTCAACTGCACAGTGAGTCCCAAGAGGATAGTGAGTTTCAAAAGGACAATCTACTGTGTCATTTTCCTATATCGTTAATCTTCCCCCTGCTATTCTTATCCTGGTGAGAATGAGATGAAAAGGTTTGACAAAACATATCTTTTATCAGCAAGGTTTAAATTTGGTTCTTCCTGTCACTTTGATTTCAGTGGGACATGATAAAAATACAGGCATCTGTGTGACTAATCAGAACCCATTAGCTAAAATGTTTCAGGGCCCTTTGCTGACCCACTAACTGTTTGTGAGCTCAACGATTTAATTAATTCTCCTGAGTGGGTCCTACCCTCTAGTTCTTCAATATTCTGATTGGTTCAAGTGAACCAAAATAGCCAGAATATCCTGAAACAACATGTGGCTGGAATAATAATCATTTTGCTTTCTATTCTGGAAAATTAGAGTCTACGGAAAATAATTCCAGCAGCCCATTGTCACCTCTGCTTATGATTCATCACTAGCTATAGCTACAAGGACAAGTCTCTCTCAGTTTTAAATGCTGCAAAGATGAAGTCATTTAACAGGCAATGACAAAGCCATGCATTCGAAGTGTGAAGTTTTGTATCGCCAGGAAGTGCATTTAATTATCACCTGCTATGTTAGGAATGTCTGAAAGCTTAAGCGCTGAATCAAATTTTAAATGTGTTAATTTAGTGCCTTTCATTCTCAAGGAATATTTTATGAAGATTCAACTAAGAATTGCAGGTGAAATGAAGCAATTTTTTTTGTAATTTAAGGACACTTTGGGTCTGAATTCGCTTTCAGTTGTCATAAACTCTCCATTTATACTGTTTTATGATAAATTACAGAGTAAACTATCAAATGAGATGACTGTATATTTGTAGTCATTGTAATGAGGTTTGCTAGGTGGACCTCATAGAATATTAGTTTCCTGATTGGGGCTGTTAATCTGGTCCAATCAGGGAGCCCTGGCTGACAGATTTGGACAGGAGTGTCGGGGTTATGTTTTGTTGTGCATCTTGTCGATAGTGCACATTTCTGCTACTGAGCATTGGTGGCAGAGAGAGTGGATGTTTGTCGATACAGTGCTAGTCTACAGGTTGCTTTGTCTTGGATCGTATCAAGCTTCTTGACTGTTGTTATTGAACCCAGCAAATTGGGAAAAGTTCCATCAAACTCACGAATTGTGCTTTTAATCCCCTTACTAATCAAGAACCTATCTACCTGTATCATAAATACACTCAATGACTTCACCTCTACAGCCTTCTGCGACAATGAGTTCCACAGATTCACCACCACCCCCCAATCCCCACCACCCTGCTCTTCTCAGTTCTGAACTGTCATCCCTTCTCTCTGAGGCTGTGCCCTTGGGTCCTAGTCTTTCATATTAGTGGAAACGTTTTCTCCACGTCCACTCTACCCAGGTCTCTCAGTATTCAGTTTCAATCAGATCTCCCCTTGTCCTTCCAAATTTCATCGAGCACAGGCCCAGAATCATATGACAAGCTCCTCATTCCCCAGGATCATTCTTGTAAACATCCTCCAGACCCCCTCTAAAGCGAGCACGTTCTTCACGAGAGACAGGGCCCAAATATTCCAAGTGTGGCCTGACCAGGGACTTATACAGCCTCAGCAAGTCATTGCCGGTGTGTATTCTAGCCTTCTCATAATGAATGCTGGCATTACATCCGTCTTCCTAATTTCCAACTGAACCTGCACATTAATCTTAAGAGAATCCTGAACTAAGATTCCCACGTCCCTTCAGATTTATGAAGCCTTTCCCTGTTTAGAAAATAGTCTGCATCTCTATTTTTCCTGCCAAATTGCATAACCTTATGCTTTCCCACATTGTATTCCATCGGCCACTTCTTTGCCCACTCTCTAGCCTGTTCACGTCTTTCTGCAGCCTCCCACTTCCTCAACACTATCCCTCCACCTATATTTGTGTCATGTGCAAACCTAGCAACAATGCCGTTAGTCCCTTCATCCAGATCGTTAACATATAATGTGAATAGTTGTGGTGCCAACACGGAGCCCTCGGAACTCCAACTATCACTGGCTCCCTATCAAAAACCCTTTAACCCCAATCTCTGCCTTCTACCAATTAGCCAATCCTCTACCTGTGCCAGTAATTTGCCCCTAACACTGTGGCACTGTTTCGCAATCTCCTGTCCAGCACCTTGTCAATGGCCTTGTGGAAGTCCAAACAGATCACCTCCACTGGCTCTCCTTTATCTAACTTGTTCATTGCATCCTCAAAGGATTCTAATAGATTTGTCTGGCGTGACCTCCCCTTAATGAAGATGTGCTGACTTAGTCTTATTTAATCATGCACTTTAAACATTCCACAATCTCTTCCTTGATAATGGTGTCTAAAATCTGACCAATAACCGAGGTCAGGCTAAACAGCTAATAGCTTCCTGTCTTCTGCCTCCCTCCCTTCTTAAACAGGGGTGTTCCATTAGCCATTTTCCAGTCCTCCAGGACACTCCATAACTCCAGGGATTCCTGAAAGATCACCACCAATGCCTCCACAATCTCCACAGCCATCTCCTTCAGAATGCTGGCTGCAGTCCATCTGGTCTGGATTATTTATTCACCTTCAAACTTTTCAGCCTTCTCAGCATCTTCTCCTTAGTGATGGTTACTATATTCTCCTCTGCCCCCGACTCTCTTGAACTTCTAGTACGTTGCTGGTGTATTCCACTGTGAAAACTGATGCAAAGTACCCATTCAGTTCCTCCGACATTTCTTTGTCCCCCATTATTTCTTCTCTAGTCTCATTATCCAGCAGTCCAATGTCCACTCTTGCCTGTCTCTTACATTTCAGATAGCTAAAAAATATTCTTGCAATCTTCTTTTATATTACTAGCTAGCTTAGTCTTATATTTCAGCTTCTCCCCTCTTATTGCTTTTTCTTCTTTCCCCTGTTGATTTTTATTGGTTTCCCAAACCACTGGCTTCCCACTAATCTTCATCACATTGTACGCTTTTTCTTTTTTCTCATTCTTTTCTGCTGTCCTTGGCTTCCATTGTCAGCTGTGGTTGCCTCATCCTTTAACATGTTTCTTCTTCCTTGGGATGAATTTCTACTGTGCCTCCCAAATTACCCCCAAAGCACCTGTCTTTGCTGTGCCACTGCCTTCTGTGCTATGTTCCCCTTCTAATCAACTCTGGCTAGCTCCTCCCACATGTCTCTTTCGTTACCTTCCTTAATTGTAATACTTACATATGATTGAAGCTTCTCCCTCTCAAATTATATGGTGAATTCTGTTATAATAAGGTCACTGGCCCCTTGGGGTTCTTTCACCTTAAGCTCCCTAATCAAGTCAGCCTCATTAAGTATCACCAAATCCAGAACTGCCTGTTCACTAGTGAGCTCTACAAGCTACCACAAAACCAAATCTTGTAGACATTCACAATTCCTTTTCCGCTACCAACCTGATTTTTCCTGTCCACCTGCATATTCAAAGTCCCCTGATTATTGTATTAGTACCTTTCTCACATGCCTTTTCTCTCTTCTGATTTATTTTCTTGCACATATCCTGACTACTGCTAGGAAGCCTGTACAAAATTCCCATCAGGGTCTTTTTCCTTTTACTGTTTCATAACTCCAACCACACAAACTCTATACTTTCCCACGCTACACCACTTCCTGTTATCAAAGTAATTTTATTACTTACTGATACAACAACTCCATCTCCTCTACCCATCTGCATGTCCTTTTGATGGGTCATGTACCCGTTGACACTTAGTTCCCAACCTTGGTCCCCTTGCAGCCAGGTCTCTGATATCCACGACATTGTATCTTTAATTTCAATCTGCACTGCACGCATTTAAGTACCACGCCTTCAGGCCTGGATTGACTACTCCCCTTCTCCGAGTAGTCCTCTTGACTGGTGTGCCTGAAGTAAGATTGCTGACCCTTTCCTTACTCACTATCCCATTACTTGTCTTGGATATTTTAATAACCTCGGCTGAGCTGTCCCTTCCTTTAACTTTTTCCTTAATTTTCCATGCAACTGAACTCCCCTCAACTATTTAGTTTAAAACTCTATCCACAGGCCTAGTTCTGTGCATTGCCAGAACCCTGGTCCCAGCCTGATTCAGGTGGAGCATGTCCCATTGGAACAGCTCCCTCCTTCCCTAGTGCTAGTACCAATGTCTCATGAACTTGACCCCATTTCTCCCACACCAATCTTTGTGCCATACATTTACCTCTTTAATCTTGTTGACCTTGTGCCAATTGCTTGTGGCTCAGGTAATAACCAAGAGATTATGACCATTTTGGTTCTGCTTTTTAATATAGTCCCTCATCGCCCACATTCCCTTAGCAGAGCCTCTTTCTTCTTTTTACCTATATTGTTGGTATCTACGTGGACCATGACAAATGGATCTTTTCCCTCCCACTCCTAGTTCCCCTGCAGCCCAGATGAAATATCCTGAATCTGGGCACCAGGCAGACAACTCAGACTTCAGGACTCTTGACCCTGTCCAAAGAGAACAGCATCTGTTCCGCTGACTGTATTATCCATAACCATAGCTATATTTCTCTTTTCACCCCTCCCTTGAAAGGCTCCATGTACCACCATGCTATGGTGGTACATGTTTTGCTCATCCTCCGTATATCCTTCACACTCATCCACGCAGGGAGTAAGAATCTCAATCTTGTTAGACAAGCTCAAGTGCGGAGGCTCCTTCAGCATTCTCTCCTGGTTCTCTCTCCCTGCCTCACTCGTAATCACACCCTCTGTCCCTGAACACTGACTGAGTTCGAGATAGTTAATCTAAGGAGAATGACTGACTCCTGAAACACAGAGTCCAGTTAAGTCTCCCCTCCAATGACATGTTGTAGTGTTTGAAGCTCAGACTCCAGCTCATCAATTCTGAGCCAGATTTCCTCAAGCAGCATCACCGAAGCAGTTGCTATGAATCACAATGGGTTCCACCAGTTCACATCATGCAGTTACAGCACATCGTCTGGCCTGGCATCTCTGTTTTAATAACTTGGTTCTTTACTTGATTTTTAAAAATTTCATACCAGTCTTGTAGTTTGTAGCCTGTAAATATTTCTCCCAATGATGCAGTCATAACGGCCCTCTATGGTAAAGAATTGCACAGGCTCACAATATATGAGATGAGAAATTCATCTTTACCTCTGTCCAATACTCTCCCAGAAAGGGAAACAACCGTTCCGCATATATCCTATCAAATCACCTAGGAATCTTGTATGCTGCTATTTCTGTTTAACAAGGGAAAATATAAATGCTGTATTGGAAAGCCTAGCATATCTGCCCACTCCTTGGAAGGACTTTCAGAGTGTATGAAGATACTCCCACCTTCTTTCCTCTTTCATCATTGACACAATAACAACTATCGTTCATTGCAAATTTCCAACTGGAGCTTCTCAGGAATGTACCTTCAAAATTCATGCTTCAGAAAATGACCAAACTGTTGGTTGACTTCTGACAGGGACACGGAAACACTGAGAAGAAATGCACCAGAAACAGCTTTCATCCATTTTAATTTCTAACTTGTATTCCAAATGCTTGGGTTACTGGAAACAGAAAGGACCGCAGATGCTGGAAGCTAGAGTCAATAAATGTGGAGATGGAAAATTACAGCAGGTCAGTCAGCAACCAAGGAGCAGGGAAGTCAACATTTCGGGCAGAAACCCTTCATTAGGATTACTGGCCAGCCCATGCCAACTCAGTCCTAGGACTCAATTCAATTTGTAGTGTTTTCTCTCATTTCAAAGAGGATGAGACTAATTTACTTCAACCTTCCAGAAAAAAGAAAGACCCTGCTATGTTGAGTTTCGATCAGAGATAATGGGAACTGCAGATACCGGAGGATCCAAGACAACAAAGTGTGGAGCTGGATGAACACAGCAGGCCAAGCAGCATCTTCTTGTGCTCCTAAGATGCTGCTTGGCCTGCTGTGTTCATCCAGCTCCACACCTTTGTTAGCTATGTTAAGTTTAATGGTTTTGCTGGATTCACTAGTTTCTGTGGCTTTTGCTCGATTCACTGATTTCAGTTGTTGCTGTGGGATTCATTGACTTCAGTGGCTGCTGCTAGATTTGTTGATTTTATCAGTGGGTGATGTATGATATCATGTAAAAAATAAAGACAAACTCAGTTATGATTTCATACAAGAGAGTGAAATTGATCAAACCACAAGGAACAATAGATAAAAATAGACAAGATAGGTAAAAGCAGAAAGTCAGGTAGAATTGAACTGAAATGGCTCCCTGATTACATAGCCAATAAATTGGAAAACCCATTGAAGCAGAATGTATAAGGTAGCTACAGAGGCTAATACATGGATTGAGGAATTTGGTGAGAATGAAAGATGACTAGGTTTTATGATAGTTGAAAAGAGTTGATGATATATGAAAGGGTTGATGATAGTTGACCAGAGTTGATGATAAATGGGCAGGATTGATGATGGATGTGTAGGATCGATGATAAATGGCAGGGTTGATGACAGATGTGTAAGAGCAATGATAAAAGGGAGGGTTGATGATAGATGTGTAGGATCGATGCTAAACGGGAGGGTTGATGATGAATGAGTAGGAATGATTATGCATGCATTGAGGAATTTGGTCAGAATAAGAGATGACATGGCTTCATGACAGATGAGCAGAACTGATCATAGATAAACAGGTTTGATAATAGATGATAAATAAGCAGAGCTGATGATAGGCGATAGATGAGCAGAGTTGACGAAAGATGAGTGGGATAGATAGTAAATGAGCACGGTTGATGGTGGATGCTAAATAAGAAGAGCTGATTATAATTGAGCCAAGATGGTGATGGATGAGTAGGACTAATGCTAAGTGGGCAGAGTTAATGAAAGATGGTTGATGAGCAGAATTGATTATATCAGATAGGTGGGCAGAGCGCTTAACATTGAGGTTCATGAGCAGGGTAGATCTACTGAGAAGAGATGCGCTTGATGGGCTTGCTGTTCTTTCTCAGATCCAAAACTTGCCCTGTTTATAACACAGATATGTTTATTCAGCCCTGTGTGTGTACTAAAGCCACAGATTTATCATGATTAATTATTCCAGTTAATTATTAATCACTGGTTATTGTCTACCAGAAAAATCAATCCATTAATTGTTGACATGAATGCAGCACTTCTAATGGCTCATTACACACAAACAGGAAAGAGCTAACCTTACATCTCCAAAACATGAACTCAAGGCAAGTATAAACTTGGAGGGAGGGAAACATTTTACTTTGTGTTAAGATATTGCAAGGAATTTCACCCTTAGTGCTACATGTCGACATGGTGTGGTTTCTGATGTTAAGTGAGAGAAAACATGAAGGATTGCAGCATTAAAGAAACTTTGCTTCTGTACATACAGTCCAAAGACCACCAAAGGCATAAATTTTATTATAGCTTAGATGAGGTCTTTGGTGGTAAGTACTGATGCCTATTTGTATGAAAAGGACCTTAACCTCAACAAATGAATTTTTAAAAAATTATGATGGTGAGCAAGGGTGTCTCAACACCTTGCACCAGGTAGATCTGGGAGCTTTGGTAAGAGAGCAAACAGGAGGACAATAGGATCACTTGCCCATGCAGCAGGAATGCCACCCCTTTAGGACAGCATAGGTGACAGTAATAGGCTATAACAAACCATTTTCTTACCATTCTCTTATTCAATTTAGGTTAAGATTATGAAGGAAATTCTAACCTAAAGACTCATGATTGGTTGCATGAGTACTGATAGCCTCCAATAAACGGACATAGACAGCGGGTGCCAGCAGCCTATGTGACCATGAGGCATCACAATTATGTCCATTCATTTGCTCCCCTCCGCTCACAGTGCCCAAAGACTCCTTCATTGTATCAAAGACAGGATTTTTTTCCATGGCTTTGGAACTCGGCCATCTGAATTAGGACAGAAGCACACACTGCGTGAGAAACAGTTATGTTCTCAGTTGTCTCTGGGTCAAAGGATAGTCCAAATGAGGATAGGGTTGTACTGTCAAAGTTAGAGGAACAATCAGAGAAGGCCAATCAGGAATGTTACAGCAGACTGTGATAGACTTAAGTAAGGGAGACATCTCTTTCCAACCTTATCAAGAAAGTAATGGGTTTTGTAGACAGTCACCCCTCTGGGAAGATTTATAGGGCAGCCAAGCAACAGCCAGTGTTCGGGTTGGCAGCACGGGGCAGCATTGAAGCTGCTTGGCATGCTGGCCCCCTTAGTCTGATGGCAGGAGTCATCTTCAAGCAGCCAAACTGGCCCTTTCTGTCTGTGGAGACTTGGAGATTGACTGGAAAATCTCAGTTGGTCTCTGTTAATAAGAATCTTTGAGTTGTGATTTTCCTGTTTGACAAATTTGGACACATGTTTCATTCGTATCTATTTTTCTTTGGTGTATGTCCATTCTACGGACTCGATCTCAGTTTTAAACATTTTGAACATTCCTCAGCTAAAATATCTTTCAGCAATGTTTTCCGTTAATTAATTTTACTTTATTCCTCATTACTTTAAGGCTGGATTGACTCTTAAAATTATATAAGTGAGTGGATGTTCTGTGACATTGGTATGAAACATGGTTGGCACATAACTGCTTGTATAGCCTCCTCCTTTTTACTAGGTGTTGAACATACGAAAGAATGATGAAAAAAAACTACTGGACTCATCAACTCTGAATATATGCGCCAAACATCTAACTTCTAATGGCACAATCTTCTGGAGGTGTGCATAAAAAAAATCTCCACCACTTGTGATAAAGCTTTATAGATAGTTAATTTTGGCTGCTTGTGATCTCCTGAGGCTAACTAGTGGTAGGAACGACAGAAGTGTCTGATTTTGTTTTGAATTTTGTTCCAGAATATTTTATCTCTCTCAGACTGTGTGGCAGCTCAGCACCAAGCTAAGGCAGCTTTTGAGTCACAAAAATAACTAGCATCCAAGTTCAGCAGGTAATGGGGAAGGCAAATGGACTGTTGGCCTTTATTAGAGGTGAAGGAAAAGGACTATAAAAATAGGGAGGTCCTGCTAAATTATGCAAGGCACTAGTCAGACCATACCTGGATGTTGAGGTCGCCTTATTTAAAGAAAGGTGTATGGTCATCGGAAGCAGCCTACAGAATGCTCACTAGATCAACTCTCTGTATGGAGGGATTTTCTTAGGAGGAGAGTTTGAGTATGTTGAGTTTGTATTCATTGGAATTTAGAAGAATGGTAGTAACCTTATGGAAACACTGTGATTCTCATGGGGCCTGATGGGGTTGACAAAGACAGCATGTTTACCCTTACGGGGTTTCTAGGGCCAGAGGGTCTAATGTCAGAATAAGGATCGCGCATTTAAGACGAAGAGGTCTTCCTTCTCTCAAACGGTAGCTAATCTGTGCAATTCCTTACACAAAGAGGGGTCTGTTGAGGTTGGGTCATTAAGTATATTCAAAACTGAGATGATTTTTAATCAATGAGGAATAACGGGGATTACGCAGGAAAGTGGAGTTGAGGATTATCAGATCAACCACGACTGATTTCATTGAATGGCTGACCAGACTCGATGGGCTGAATGGCCTACTTCTGCTCCTCCGTTTTACGGTCATGCGGTCACTACAGCACCTCAACTGACAGCAGGGTGTAATTACAGCACGGCCAGTTTAGATGGGAAGCCCCATTCTAAATGCAGACATAGGAAATCCTCATGGGCAAGGTGCTTCGGAGATCTTTAACATCCCCTTTGTTGCTCCTGACAGCGATTACTGAAACAACTTTGAAGTTAACAAGTTAATATTGTGCCTGGCCATTTTAAACTACAAAGCCCTAAACAGTGGTTTATGTCGTTGGCTGGCGTCCTGGATTGGGTCTGAGGACTAGCTTATTCGACAGGTGTAGTGAGGAATTCGGTGGGTTCAGAACGGGGCATACACTGATCTTGTCCTCCCTTCACCTCCGCAGGGTTCAATGGTGACAGTAATGGGATTAGGGGTCGTGGTCGGCACATGAATGACGAGAGCACTGCCCTCTTCTATTGTTCCAAACAACGGCTGATCCTATCCAGTCCCCAACCCCGTCTGCACTGTCCCGGCTTCACTGGAGATACCTCCAGCATCCCTCTTTATCACAGATTTTCAGGAATCCCCAGTCACTAGAGCGGGGCGAAGGTCGCCGGGTGGTCAATTTCGTGTCCCTGGATTTGCAAGTGCCTGCTTGTTTAATTTCACAGCGACCCTGTGCACTGGCGGGGGCTTCAATTTCAGCGTGAAATTAACGCTGTTGGCTGGGGTTCCTCCAGCGATTCGAGACAATGTGCCTGGTGCTGGTGGCCGTGTGTGTGTGTGTGTGTGTGTGTGTGTGTCCTACCTGCGGGCTCAGCTGCACCATCCTGCACAACTTCTCTTCGTCCTCCAACACATCCCTCAGCTGCCGGGTACTGAGGACGCCGAAGCGGTCCCGGGACATGATGCCACCGCTGCTCCAGCCCCCTCTCCCGGGAAGGCGGAGAGGGACCGCGGGCGCTAGCGGAGCCGGACCATGCGAGGCACGGTATCAACCAGCGAACCGGGACGGAGTGTGTGTGCAAGCAGGGGCGGGTCTGAGGGCTCCAAAACAGCCGCCAGGCGGGGCTACAACCAAGCCATTGAGACATGCAAGCGATAAGGAATAGGTCAGAAAGGCACAGAAACGCCACTGATCGGCCAACAACGATAACAATTTGTACTGCCTTTGTCATGCACGGAGCGGCAGAATCACATCTCCAGCCTCGCTGAGGCGGGCTGGAGGGATCACACGAAGAAAAGTGAAAAAAGGAAGACTTGCATTTGTATAGCGCCTTTTGCGGGCTGCCCCGAAGCACGTTACATATCGTCGCTGACTTTTGAAGTAAGAGCTCCTTTTTTTAACCGCCAGCAAATCGGCCTTGTTTCTAATTAAAGGAACAATTTACAAGGGAAGGCTTTTCTTCAAAAAAAACTTCTAATCACTAGATTTAAAGTATAACGATTGTTTCAGTAAGTCTGGCAGCCAAACTGAGCTCACCGAACTCGGGCAAACAGAAGTGTGTTAATGATACCAGCGATAATGGGAACTGCAGATGCTGGAGAATCCGAGATAACAAAGTGTGGAGCTGGATGAACACAGCAGGCCAAGCAGCATCTCAGGAGCACAATGAAGGAGGGTCTAGGCCCGAAACATCAGCTTTTGTGCTCCTGAGATGCTGCTTGGCCTGCTGTGTTCATCCAGCTCCACACTTTGTTATCTTGGATTCTCCAGCATCTGCAGTTCCCATTATCTCTGATGGTGCTCCTAAGATGCTGCTTGGCCTGCTGTGTTAATGATAACCACGTAATTCGCTTGCCAGCTCATGGGATAAAAAAAAACACACAATTGTGGAGGCCTGTTGTGGTGCAGTGGTAGTGTCTCTACTTCTGTACCAGGAGGGCCTGGGTTCAGGTCTCACCTACTCCAGAGCTGTGTAATAACATCCCTCAACAGGTCCATGAGAAAAATGCAAATCAAACAGGGGCAACATGAAATGTGATGTTGGCCCCGGATCAGGAAGCGGAGAATAGCAATGAAACATAAGCAGAAATTGCTAGAGAAACTCAGCAAGCCTGGCAGCATCCATGGAGAGAGAAACAGAGTTAACATTCTGTGTCCAGCGATGCTTCTTTACAACAGAGGGTAGCTAGGGAATTGTGGTATATATACTGAGGACAGGTTTGGAGGTGGTGTACAGGAAAGAGAATATTCTCAGAGGGAGCCCATAAGAAAAAAGACACAGAAAGGAATGGATGATGGTAAGGAAGAAAGAGAAGGTGATAATGGAGACCATTCCTAATGCACCTAACTCATACTCTTTACCCTATATCCCCCCCTGCCTCCAGTATTTAGTTACCATCAGTCAGAAGAAGTGTCACTAGACCCAAAGTATTCATTCTGCTTTGTCTCCACAGATGATACCAGATGTGCTGAATTTCTCCAGCAATTTCTGTTTCGGTTTCCAGCACCGGCAGTATTTTGTTTTATTATTATGGTAGTGAAATTTATCAGACTGAAAGAAGTGGGCTTCCCCAGTCTATGCCAGAACCACTGTTTTTCTTAATTTATATTCCATGACTACAGTGAGTGTACAGGGCATAATTTCAAAGCTTGCAGATGACACAAAATGTGAACATATTGTGAGCTATAAGAAGAATCTTATTAAATGCAAATGGGCAGAAGCAAGCTGACAGAATGGTCAGATTAAGTTCAATATTGAGAAGTATGAAGTGATACATTTTGGTAGGAAAAAGGAAAGAACAAGACAATTTCAAATAAAGCCTGTATTTATAAAGAGGTGCAATAACAGAGAAAGAGGGGTCCGTACACACAAGTCATTGAAGGTGGCAGGCAGGTTGAGAAAGCAGTTCTAAAGGAATCCTGGATCTTATAAACAGGGATGTAGAGAACAAAAGCAAGGAAGATATAATGAACCTGTCTCAACTTCTGGTTCAGTCTCAACTATAATATTCTGTCCAATTCTGGGCACCAAACTTTAGGTAGCATTAGATAGAGGGCAGAAAAGATTGTCATGAATGGTTCCGGGGTGAAAGACTTCAAATATGTGGATATATTAGAGAAGCTAGGCTTATTCCTGTTCAAGACGCGAATGTTGTTAGGAGTTCTGACAAAGGTGTTCAAAGTCATGAGTATTGAGATAGAGCAGAGAGGGACAAACTGTTCACATTGGTGGAGATGTTGAGTTCTAGAAGACATCAGTTTACGGTAAATAGCCAAGAAACAACAGAAGTGCGGAAAAATATTGTTACATATGACTAGGATCTGGAAAACAGCAGCAAGCAGAGACAAATTCAGTTATATTTTTCAAAAGAAAATTGGATCAACACCTGAAGGGCAAAGCATTCCAGGGCAAAAGGGAGTAAAAATAGACTGACCATGTTCTCTTAAATATGGACTGGACTAATGGGAATTGACAGACCTAGCGCCCTCCAGCAATGACAAAACACAAGGTTGTCATCCACCCAAACAAAGACCACTTGTTTCCAAGAAAGTGTATCAATAATCTTTGCCACAGACAATCTGCAATAGAACATGCTACCATCACTCAAAATCACAGCTCATCACTTGAAATCCTCAGGACTCAAATTCAGTTTACTTCTATTTAAATATGTTAATTATCAGGTCATTTTATTTCATTCATGCAGGCCATGCTTGGTGTAGTTAATCCCAAATGATGGTGGAATGCAAATTATTGTTTTGACACAATTAAAGCAGAATTACAAACAGAATGCAGAGGGCTGATCAGACGTAGTTGATTTGATTTTGGAGGGAGTACCATAGACATGGAGGGCTAAATGATCTTCCTGTGTTGTAACCATTCTGCAATGAAACTTAAGGAATACTCTTCGTGAAGGTCACAGTCGAAGGAAAACCAATTGTCAATCCCGTATTGCAGGTAAAAGATCTCCACTCACTCCGAGTGTGGCAAACAACTTAAAGGCGGAAACAGGACTCTCCGTCACCATGAGTGCTAAAATTCAATCATGCTCAAAATTTAATCGAATCACAACAAATCAGCAAATCTGAGGATCACAAAGCCACCAATATCAGCACTACAGGTAAACTTGTTTCAATGCCTGCAACGTTTCAACTATCTGCTCTTCACAACCAATTAGATTAGTATATCACTTTTTTGCTTACTTTTGTCCTTTTGGACTTGCCTCTTGTTTCTAATTTGTGAGTATGTGTGTTACATTTCTAATTCTTTTGCATTTAGTAATGGATAAACTCACTCCTTTCATTAATTCAAGAAAAATTGATTAAATTGGTTCCTTTTAAAACTTATGTTCATATGGGTCTGGGAGAAAGCTATACACTAGGGAAGAGGAGCTGGCTCACCCTCCTTACCCAGTGCTTTAACATTTTGACACATCACACCTGGATGGTTGTAATGCCACAAAATGTTTCGGAGGGTATCTTCAATGTGAAGGGGGGACATTGTTTTCACAAGGACTGTACAATGTTACTGTCACCAGTAGTTATGGATAAATGCATCAGCGACAGGTTGGTAGGTGAGGATGAAGACAGGTACGTTCTTCTGTCGTTTTTTTCTTTATTCATTCACACGATAACGGCATCGCTGGCCAGGCAGCATTAATTGCCCATCCCTAATTGCCCAGAGAGCAATTAAAAGTCAACCACATTGCTGTGGGTCTACAGTCACATGTAGGTCAGACCGGGTAAGGTGGTAGTTCCCTTCCCTAAATGACATGAGTGAACCAGATTGTTTTTCCAACAATTGACAATGGATTCATGGTCATCATTAGATTCTTAATTGCAGGTTTTTTTAATTGAATTCAAATGTCACCATCTGTTGTGGCGGGATTCAAACCCAGGTCCCCAGAGGAGTCACATGTAGACCAGGCCAGGTACAGCTAGTAATATTTCCCTGACAGGACAGTAATGAACCATTTGGGCTTTTACAACAATCAATGATCATTTTATGGCCTCCATTAGCCTAGATTTTTGTTACAGATTTATTAATTGAATTCAATGTAATGTTCTACCCTGCTGGCTTTTTTGAAGTTAATGCCTTTTTGTAACAAATAGACAAGCTTATAACGTTAATTCTTTCCAGGTGTGGATTTGGTTGCTGGACGGCTGGTTGTTGGTATACAATTGATAATCCGTCCTGAAGAAGAAGTTTTGTTCTCCCATTGTCAAAGCCATTGAAACAAGAGGTGGGCAGTTCGTTGCTTTTTAGTGCTCTTTATTGCAATATAAGTTTCAATGTGTTTCATTTCATGGTAGTTGCAATTGATGAGGCTTTTTCCAGACAGTTCAAAAGCAGAAATTATGAAGTTCCACAAAAGATCTGCCCAAACGTACCTACTATTGATCCTCATCAGGGTTTTAGCCTCTCTGATAGGTTCGATACTCTCAGCAGCTGTCTTGCCCCGTATAATGGAGTTTTTTCTTTCAAACAACCGTTCGAGGAAATAAACCAATCAATGGAATGAAACTTTAATTATCTATTTGTTACAACGTCATGAAAATACACAGTTCTATCACCAAAGAATGATCTGCATTTGGCTGCTGCTAAAATACAGCTGAGAATTCTTTCCGGGTGGAGACTCAAATGTTCAAAGCGTTATGTCATTCTTGCAATCAGACATTAGAGGGCACCATTACTCTCTATAAAACTGTTCAGTACTCAGTTGAGTGCAAAACAGAAAAGACTATAATAATGGAATAATGCCCGTAACTCTAGGCCAGGAGTTCTACCTGCGCCAGAAATGTGTCATCACATTTCTGAACAGGTTTGATTAAAAATACATACAAAACCACATCTGAGATGAAAACCAAAAGAACTGCGGATGCTGTAAATCAGGAACAAAAACAAAGTTGCTGGGAAAGCTCAGCAGGTCTGGCAGTGGGTCCGATGACCCTTCGCAGAGCTAATGGTGGCTGGGAAAACATCAGTTTGTATGCAGAAAATAGGCAGGTGGGTGGGGCAAGGAGTAAACAATAGGATAGAGCCCCAAGAGATAGAAAGACAGTTGGACAGACAAAGGAGTTGCTAACAGTCGGGCTGGGAGGGTGAGTAGTTGTTAATGGGCACTGTTAGTGATGAACAAAAGCGGGTGTGTAGTGGCAGGCTCTGTGGTAACAAGGCCCCACACACCAGACCTTGTTACCACAGAGCCAGCCACTACACACCCCCTGTTTTTCGTCACTAACAGTCCCCATTAACAACTATTCACCCCCCCCCACCGACAAGACTGGTCGTTAGTAACCCCTTTGTCTGTCCAACTGTCTTTCTCTCTCTTTGGGCTCTATCCTGTCGTTTACTCCTTACCCCACCCACCTCGCTATTTTCTGCATATAAACTGACGTTTTCCCAGCCACCATCAGTTCTGAGGAAAGGTCGCCGGACCCAAAACATTAACCACATCTGAGATGTCTGAATGCAATTCACATTCAATGATTTAATTTTTGAAGTGGAACCATTCACTTTATCTGTTTACGTTTGTGTGTATGCAGATCTATGGTATGTTCATGTGTATTTTATTTATAAACATTTACATCTGTGTAGGTATGCAGATATATGTCTGTATACAACATAGGAGTACGAGTTGGCCATTCAGCCCCTCAATACTGCTCTACTATTACAGACCATCGCTGAACATCCATCTCAATATTATTTTCTAAAGCTCCTCCCATATGTCTTGATGACCTTAGTATCTAAAAATGTATTGATCACTACCTTGAATATACTCAATGATTGAGCTTTCCAAAAATTGTGTGAAGTAATTCCTCCTCATCTCAGTCGTAAATGGATTGCCACTGATTCTGAGATTGCATTCCCACAGTTAGAGAAAACAATTGTTATACATTCACTGTGTATCCCTTTAAGAATTTAGTAAGTTTCTATGAGGTTGTTTTTCATTCTTCTAAATTCCAGAAAATTCATGCCCAGGGTCCTTACAGCACAGCTCCATCATTTCAGGAATCATTTTGGTGACACTGCTGTGTTTCCTCATTGGCATGTATAGCCTTCATTAGGTCAAAGCTGCATACAGTTGTGTTCTCACCAAGGTTGTATACAATTGAAACAAGACATCATTACTCTTGCACTCAAATTACCTTGCGATAAAGCTCCTAACAGCTTGTTCTGCTTGTATGTTAATCTTCATTATCCAAGAAAAGCCAATCCCCCTTAGATATCAACATTCCCTAGTCTTTCAACACCCTGTTCCTCTTATCCAAAGTGGATAATCTCAGACTGAGATGATAAGATATATGAGTAAAAATGGGCTATTTGGCTCATCAATTCTGCTCCACCATTCAGCCCAATCATGTAATTCTAATAAAAATAATCTAATAATTCTCAATTCCACTCTTCTGCCTTATGCCCATAATCCTTGATTCCTTTACAGATTAAAAATCTATCTCACCCTTGAACGTACTCAATGACCCAGTCTCTACAGGCATCTGTTTTAAATAATTTCAAAAATGCACTAATCTCTACGAGGGAAAGAAATCCTCCTCCTTATCCGTCTTAAGTAGGTGACCCCTCTTTCTGAGGTTATGCCCTCCGGTCCTAGTCTGTCTCACAAGAGGAACATCTACCTTGTCAAGATCCCTAAAAACCTTAACTGTTTCATTCATGTCACCTCTCATTCCTCTAAGCCCTAATTAGTACAAGCCCGGTCTCTTCCTCTCCTTGTGTCACCACAGCACCATCATTTGTAAGAAAATGCCTCCACATCCGACATCAACTCAGAGAACCCTGTCTGGACTGCCTCCATCAGCATATCTTTCTTTGGATAAAGGGACCAAAACTGTTCAATGTGTCAGCTGTAGTCTGATTAATGCCTTGTATAGTTTTAGCAAGACTTCTCTGTTTTTTCAGGGTAAAATGTATTTGCATTCCCTAGTACCCACTGAATTTGGATGCTAGCTTTTTGTGATTGGCACGGTGGCTCAGTGGTTAGCACTGCAGCCTCACAGCGCCAGGGACCCAAGTTCAATTCCAGCCTCGGGTAACTGTCTGTGTGGAGTTTGCACATTCTCCCTGTGTCTGCGTGGGTTTCCTCCGGGTGCTCTGGTTTCCTCCCATAGTCCAAAGATGTGCAGGTTAGGTGAATTGGTCATGCTAAAATTGCCTGTAGTGTTCAGGGGTGTGTGGGTTCTAGGGGGATGGGTCTGGGTGAGATGCTTCAAGGGGCGGTGTGGGCTTGTTGGGCCGAAGGGCCTGTTTCCACACAGTAGGGAATCTGATCTAATCCATAAAGACCCATTTAAATAGAAAATATATGCAAGAGTAGGCCATTCAGACCTTAAATAATATTCAGCTCTTCTATTCTTCCTGCTAAAGTACATGAGCTCACATTTTCCTCCATTGTATTGCATCTGCCATGTTCTTTTCCATTCATTCAGCTTTTCCAAATCCTCTTGAAGTCTTTTTGCGTCCTCTTCATGATACACGCATTCCAATCTAGGTTTGTGTGATCTGCAAAACTATCAAGGCCTTTCCAGGATGAAGAGTGAGAGTTCTCTAACTGTAGCAGATGTAGAGATCACTGCAGCTAGACTGCATGACAAGCTGGATAAGCAACTCACCCTGCAGAACTGCTGAAAATAAAGGCAGATGGCGCACTTCTTCAGACCTGAAAAAGAATGAGCAACTACCCAGCACAGAGCAGTGAGGAGAATGCTGACCCAGAGCCTGAACAAGATATTACTGCAATGCTAACAACATTAGAAACTGCTGACTGCATCTTTTCACCTGTCTGGCTTGTCTGCAGACTTAACATACTACAGAGCTCATTGAGAACACCCAATTTCAGGCACTAATGCAGATTGTCGTCAAGAAATAAAGTTAGTACAAGTACAAAAGAAAGTGATTTTATATTGCAAGAAAATTTGATAAAAGAATGTGTTGCAATGGCATGTTAATTTTTCACATTATTGGAAATACAGTACAATTTTAAATACAATTCTATGTTATAGGTGCATTTCAAATGTTCAAAATGTCATTTTTAAATATTGCAATGCATTAATATCTTAAAGTAAGACTCACTTGTCTGACATCTTTTTTGTTCTTGTGTGTGGTCATCCATCCGCACTGAACCTTGTGGTATTCCGCTGGTCCTGGTCCTTTCCTGTTCCCAGAAATAAATGCAGCTTCAATGTGTTTAATATTTTTTGCTTTTGCTGTTGCTGAATGAAAATGAATGTTTTGTACCATCTGAAGGCTTCCTTATACGCAATCATTCCACATTGTACAATGAGAAGGATGCAGGGCCACACTGGGCACTGAGACAGAAAGGGATAGAAGATGGGATGAGGTTAGGGATGTATGTCTTTGTTTTTAAACAGCAATGGACGTAAGAACATGCACTTGCAAGTGTGTTGAAGTTTCAGTCGGGCTCTCTATGAGCCCTGAGAAGAATTGGTTTGAGGTTGCTGTCACACTACATACATGATGAAGGGTGACTCAGAACTTCAGTGCCTGACCAAGTGCACAATTGGGCTGTAAAGATGGTACCAGCACCAGGGATCCAGGCAGTGCTGAGTAATTCTGCCAATGATAAGTGGGACAATATGATGTCAGGGTGGCATTTTGGGGGATGGTGCAGAGGCAATTAGATGAGTTTTAGAGTTTCAGAACACCTACTAGACCTTATGGAGTGAAAACCTCCATGAAACATGCAAAAATTGATGCTTTGGTCATTTCAGGCAAAATTTAGCCTAAAGTTTTTATTTATCTTCTCTGCAATTTCTCTATTTCCACTATAAATCTTCATTTCTACTTGTAATGGGCTTACATTTGTCTTTCTTAATCTTTTCCCTCTTACATTCCATTAGAGGTCTACAGTCTATTTTTATTTCCTTGCTGGTTTACATTCAAATTCAAATTTACATTTCTTTATCAGCTCCTTCGTCCTCCTGTGCTGAAATCTAAAATATTCATTTACTACCACATTTTTTGTTCTGGCAACTTTGTAATTAAATGAAAACTTCTATTAAATCGTGGCCACTCATTCCCTAAAGGATCTTTTACAAAAATATATATAGCCCTTTCTCATTAGATTAGACCTGAAATAGCCAATTCTCTAGACATAAACATTATCTGGACATACTGTTCTGGAATGTATACATTCCCGGAATTCACCCTCCATAGAATTGGCGCTCATTAGATTGACCACATATATATGTAGACTGAAATCACGTGTAAATACTGCATTATCCTTGTTACATGAGCGTGCAATTTCCTGAATTATACAATGATCTATATTACATTTACTGTTTGTTGGCCGATCAATGGCACAACTTCTATCAATATTTGTTGCCCTTTGCTGGTTTAGCCCCATCCAGTCAGATGGCTCAACTTCATCATCTCATCTAACATCTTCCCTCATAGATTTTTATTTGTACTACACTTCATTTTTCTTTTTTGTCTATCCTTCCTAGATAGAGTCATACAGTGTGGAAAGACCCTGTGATCCATGCCAATCATAATCCCAAACTAATCTAGTTCCACCTATCTCTGCTTGACCCATGTCCCTCCAAACATTTCTTATGCACGTATTTATCTAAATAACTTTTAAACAATGTAACATATCCACCATGTCCTCTGGAAGTTCCTTCAAACATAAACCCAAAACCTTCTTTATTACTGAACGCACATCCATAGTAACTTGCAAATGATTACTGAAGGAATTACATACACAGTCACCAATCGCACACTATAGTCGCCGATGCTTGGCAGTTAAGTTGCAGGAGTCCACCAGGGCCAGAAATTGCAACAGCTGCTAAATGTTGCATATGGAAGTATGAGTTTTTTGAAAGTTGCATTTATTTGCTGTGAGCTTCTGGTTTATTTTTTTCCATCATACTTATTGTCTTATACTTTCCTTCTTTCAAATGTCTTTGTCTTTTATTATTCCTTAGATTGTTAAACCCAGGAACAAGCCTTATGCTTTGTTTCTTAATTGCCTTCTATACTTAAATGTCTCCCTTGTGACTTAGTGACCTGAGTGCCCAAGGTGTACTTTGATTCAAAGTTAATATAATTTTGTTATAATTTAGTTTCATTTGCTGTACAGTTCTGTGTATAGTAGAACTTATTTTGCATTGTTGGGTATTTCTGTGCAGTCCCCAGGCATGTGAATATTGAGTTCAGCAAAACTAATTAGTTTGCTACTTCACACAGCTATTCCAGCACCATTATAGGAATACCAATATAGCCTAGTTTCCTCTTCCTATATGCTGCAGTATATTATTATGAATGTTAAATAGCATCTGCAGGAACACTGCCAATTATTCCCCAACTCAATATTTATTTTTCAAGTTGCCTCTTTCTGAATTTTTCCTAATTTGAAATAATCTGCGAATATAACTTGTTTCTAAACTAGGTCTTAATGTAAATTAGAAACACTAGCAGTTCCAAGAGCCTTTACCTACACAAGTCAGCACTTAATTTCCCTTACACAGAAATTTCTGATTGAACCAATATCCTCTGCCTTGGTTGTTCAGCCAAATTATTATCCCTTCCCATCATTACCTTGTCTCCTCATAGTACATAGCTTAAATAAAGCCTTTTTTGTGGAACTTTGCCAAATGCCTCCTACAAGTCTAGGTATCAAATTGTTGAGTTTTTTACAAACTACCTACAACTACAATTCCTCACAAATGTTTGGTCAGGCCGATATTTTTTTGGATCCATTTTGGTCTGCAAATTCACCCCTGATGGATTAATTCTGGTATCTTCTATTGAATTGAGGGAACATCTTTTAGTTCATTCCATCTTCTTTGTCTTCTCTCTGAAGGTGAGCACCATGCTGGTTTGCTTCTGGATACTGGCCCCTCAGTAATATCTGGTGACTCCCTCATAATGATCATCAATGCCTCACAAATCTCCTAACATCCCCTATAACTCTCTGGGGTAAATTCCATCCGTTGCTGCTGATTTTTAAATTTCCTTCCCTTCAATCTGTCTTAGGAGTCTATCCCTATGTGAACAAAACCTTACATTTATAAAGCATCTTTAGTGCAGTAGCATATTCCGGGGATTTTACAAAGGGGAGTATTCATCTTTAGAAAGATTTATGCGGAGCTGACAAGTTGGGTTTTGAGGAGTAGATGGCACATGCCACACACAATCAGTAAAACATTTGGCATGGAGGGTGTTGTACACAGCAATTCCATACATGCAGAGGTTATGATGGTTTGTGTACTCCCAGGCTTTCAGTTTTTTGGAAGCCTTGAGGAGCCTATAGTCCATGCATATAACATTGCAGTGGATTGCAGACCCTATTTCATTTTCTTTGAAGCAGTGTCTCCTCAAATTTGAGCTGCAATTCACTCCCATGCTCCTGTTATCTTTGGCCACTGGCTACAAAGAGGAGTTGGAGGTCCTCCTCATGGATGTACTTCTGGCCATGGCCAAAGTAACCAATAACCAGTATCAGGTCAGGGTAGCAGGCCAAGGTTGGGGGGGGGGGGGGGGGGGGGGGGGGTGGAATTATTGGACCCAAACGCTTGCCCCTCTTCTGTGATTACATCCATGCCATGATGGCTCTGGAGAGGATACAAACAAAGTCCACTGACTGGCTTTACTCCATCCAGCATCAAAACACTTATTTTAATCTAAACTGAATGTCCCTTTAAAATTTGACTTTTTGTTGCAAAGCCTCTCAATTAATTAAGTTTATTTGCAAGATAAACTGACACTTCCAATAACAAACTTTGATTATCAACAGGCCCAGGTAACGCACATTGTAACGTATATTCAAGGCAGCATGAAACCACAAACACCTGCCATATCAAAGTCCTTATATAGTGTTTACCAATAACTTGACCCTGTTGGGGCCAGAAGTTGGATTCTTCCAATGTAACTTGCTGACCCCTCCATCCTCTCCCTCACTCAAACTTCTGTCTGGCACAGTGGTTAGCACTGCTGCCTCACAGCACCAGGAACCCCGCTTTGATTGCAGCCTCAAATGTCTGTGTGGAGTTTGCACATTCTCCCTGTGTCTGTATGAGTTTACTGTGCGTGCTCTGGTTCCCTCCCACTGACAACAGACGTGCAGGTTAAGTAGTCCAAGCAGCATCTCAGGAGCACAAAAGCTGACGTTTCGGGCCTAGGCCCTTCATCAGAGAGGGGGATGGGGAGAGGGTTCTGGAATAAATAGGGAGAGAGGGGGAGGCAGACCGAAGATGGAGAGAAAAGAAGATAGGTCTCCATCTTCGGTCCGCTTCCCCCTCTCTCCCTACTTATTCCAGTTCCCTCTCCCCATCCCCCTCTCTGATGAAGGGACTAGGCCCGAAACGTCAGCTTTTGTGCTCCTGAGATGCTGCTTGGCCTGCTGTGTTCATCCAGCCCCACATTTTATCATCTTGGAATTCTCCAGCATCTGCAGTTCCCATTATCTCTGCAGGTTAAGTAGGCTGTGCTAAATTGCCCACAGTGTCCAGGGATGTGTGGGTTAGGTGATTTGGGCATGAGGAATGCAGAGTCACAAGGATGGGAGTTTGCACATTCTCCCTGTGTCTGTGTGTGTTTCCTCCCACAGTCCAAAGATGTGCAAGTTAGGTGGATTGGTCATGTTAAATTGCCCTGTAGGTGGGTTAGCCATGAGAAATGTAGCATTATAAGGATAGGGTAGCAGGATGGGTTTGGGTGGAATGCTGTTTGGAGGGTTGGTGTGCATTTGATGGGTCGAATGGCCTGTTTCCGCACTCTGGGGATTCTATTCTATTCTAAGCGCTGAAGTATCAGCTGTTTGTCTTCCATCATTATGAACAGATTCCAGAAATAAATGGCGCAATATCTGTTTCCTCATTAAGTTTGGAAGAAGGTAAATTTCTGAGAATTGTTGCAGCTGATTAAGTGATGTTTGTAATATTTTTGTAAATTTGTTTTACAGTTTACAAGCTGACCAATTTATAAATAAAGATACTGCAAAAGAGAAAATTGATCTAAGTCCGATAGTCGTCCACAATTTACAGATTTCAGTTAGGAAGACTGATCGAAATTTAATCTTTATTACAAGGGATTTGAGTACAGGATGAGTGAAGTGTTGCTTAAATTGTGTGGAAGCTTAGTTAAACTGCAACAGGAATACTGTGTTCTGCTTTATCTCAGGAAAGGTATTATTATCACAGAGAGAGTACAATGAGGGTTCAACCAATCTGTTCCTAGGAAGCAGGACTGTCCTGTGAAGACAGATTGACAAACAGCACCCATACTCTCCAGAGTTTTGAAAAATGAGATGATCTAATTGAAATTTACAAAACACTTAAAAGGGATAGGCAGGATAGATGCAGGTAAGATATAATCTGTGGCTGGGGAATCTGAAACCAAAGGCACAATTTAAAAATAAGAAGGATGCCAATGTTTTGAAATTGTTTTCATTAAAGGGTTGTTAATCTTTGGAATTCTCGACCACAGACAGCTCAGTCTTTCAGTGCGTTTATGTAGAGATTGGTAGATTTCTGATTACCGCTGGCATAAAGCGTTATGGAGTTAGTGCTGGAAAAAGTCATTGAAGTGTTTGATCAGACATGATTATATTGAATGATGGGATAAGTTTGGTGGGCTGAATGGCTTATTCCTATGTTCCTAGAATATTACTTTAATTTAAATCGAAAATGCAGGACAAGAGTTGGGTTCAAACTATTGAAAAGCAAAATCAGGATGAGGATGAGAAATGGATTTTTGTAAAAACAAGGATTACCAATTGGAACAGAATTTGGGATAAATTGTTACAATCAGTCCAGGAAACACTGGATAGTTCAATGGAGTTGGTGAAAGAGATGTCCAAGGTGGGGTTGAGAGATTTGTTGGTAGGGTTTGATAAAATGGGCCAAACCGTTTTCATCATCAGTAATCGTCCTGTGTTGTGGACCACCACTCCAACACTAGTTTGTTTTTAAATTTAGCATCTATAATCCTTCTACTTTCCAAGTATGACTTGCACTCGGTGACATGTTTACTGAGCTAGAAATGGTGACTTTGCCTCTGTGGGTAGATGAACCATCTCTATGGAGATGAAGAAAGCTGACTGGACAGCATTTAAGCTTTCAATCTTTAACTCTTGCACTATGTGAACCATGAAATGAAATCCTTGCGTTAAAATATAAAGATTGAATGCACAAAAGATCTTGCACAAAACTGTGAAGGAGGATGGTGTATTCACCATCCTATAGTCAACAGTCTGAAGATACAACAGTTCAGATGTTCTCATGACTTGGATATGCTAATAATTAGATTTCAAGACTGAAAGCTCAATCCATGCAATGCTGTCCAGTCACCTTACTTCAACACCACACCAATGTTTCGTCTATACACTGAGACAAAGTTTGAGTATCTTTAGCCACCCAATGAACAAATGCAGCTTGCCTGATAAAGTGATTGCTGAGAGGAAATATACATCTCAAAGGCAAGTGATTGTAGTTAACTGCTACCAGTAAAAGATTCAGCGAACTACTGGTATGGTGACAAATGAGCCACAATCTCATTGGTAGAAGAAAAGCAGACAATGCTCTGGTGTCTGAGAATGAAGGATTGCGCACCCCAACCTGAGTCACATTCTGCAGTGTTAAGGTTGTGATGATTGTATTGTTTAAACTGTTGTAAAAGGTTGTCAATTAAATGTTTAACTTCACAAAAAAAAATTATCATTGCTCTGATGCTTGGTCTTGCAATTTTATACCAGAGGCTTTCATTAGGAAGCATTTTGGCACAGTACAGCTTCCTTTTGTATAAGTTTAGTTGATGAGAGTGAGCTTGAAGCATGATTTATCTAAACCGAAGTCGATGATTAAGTTTAATTAGCTGAGAGTTGTTTATTAGTCATGCTCAACAAGGAATAAATAGGAACAGTGCAATTTTTTTTACAGCAGTGTTTATTCAAAGTTGTTACTGAAGAAGATGAATTTCATTAGATTGGCAAATGCGCTACCCATGAAGCTAAAACTTGGTTAGTGCTTGGCCAGGAAATAGTCTGTCCCAAACAACCATTTCCTCCGAAGCAGCAGATTTGATTTTGGAGATTTTACTTCATCATCATCAACTTCCTGCCTCATTCCCCCAATGGTCAAAATGCATAGGCACTGGCTGCTTTCCAAACCAAACCCCTCTTGATAGGATTTGGCAGGACATTATGATTGAGGGTGGGAGCATTGCAGCTGACCCTGACATATCACTTATTGTACCCGGCTTCCAGCAACAAGAGGCTAAAAAAAATGTAGTATGGAAATGTTGACTTTATTTGCCCTAGATCTATTTGTCCTAATTAAGGACAATTGCTGAGCCCCTTCACTCTGCCCTGACTAGGACCAGCAAACATATTGGAGACCAGAGACTGAATCTGGCATTTATATGGTCTGAGAGACTTAGATTCACTTCAGACATTGGCACGCACCCACCACGTCATAAGTCAGCCTTGTGTCATGATTTATTTTGTAGCTTATTTGCCTTAGTACACAGTATTTGAGACTGTAATGAGTTTACTGTAATGAATCCTGAGTTTAACTGTCTTTTTGAAGGACATGGTTCCACCCTATTTTAATGAGGGAGATTGTGTAGGCATTTGAAAACCTGTTTAATAGCAATTAATAATTGACCATGATAGTACAAACTATTTGGAATGCTGACTATCTTTCCAATAGAAACTTTAAGATCCTCTTGATTTCACTCTAAATAACTTTGCAACAGGTCCAATTATTCACAGCCAGTTTTCTGATTTCCAGTGCTTTTCCTGGTGTTGGCATGGTTTCCCCTAATTTTCTAGTGTTTTTCTCCATTTCACATGCCCTTTCCCATCTCCACGTTTAGGCCAGTTCCACTCTCAGCTGGTCTGCAGTTTTCTTGGTATTTCAGATCTTTCACTAAAGCTGAAATCCACAAACACTGAAAAAAAACATGAAGCTGATAGCCTGAACTTGAACAAAGTGATGCTCCTCCAGACTACACTGAAAGTCATGAGTCAGAAGCTTGTGTTGTCAGAATGTTTGGCATAGTTTTTAAGTTTCTATCCATGCCAATTTTGACTAAAAGTGTCTTGGCTGGGGGCAATTATTAGTGTCCCAAAACTGGGAAACCCCAGCAACGTAATAAGAATAAGAACTCTTAATCCTGCTGGATAGATAGATAGATAACAGCTATGTATCTGGATAAGAAAGAGATTCAATCTATTCTCAGCAAAGCAAAATGGGATTCTTAAATCATGACTAAAATCATTCCAATTTACGGACAACACCTAATATTTATTGCAGTTATGAGTTCTAGGTTTGTTTTCCTATTTTAAGTGCTTTAAGTTAGGAGGACTAATAAAATGGATGCAGTTACTTCCAGTGAAAAAGGTGTGATTGTTGAATTCCGAAGTTAGTGATTTAGATGGGTTGAGCTCCAAGCCACAAAGCCTTGTCCCTAGGACCGGTCTCCATGCCTGTTGGCAGGGCAAAAGACTATAAGCATCTTAAATCCCTGAAGAAACTGGCAAGCACCATGTACTACAATCCTTCGGCACTCTGGCCATGCATTTGCTGCTTAATCTTCTGCAACATTTCTTGCATCCGCCGCAACTGGAAGATAAAAGAATGAAAAATGATTTTGCGCAGGAGGTGTCCTCTTAATCCTTCCCCACATCCTTTGGAGGGCTGTAACTGGGTCCTTTACTGCTTGCCAATAACTCAAAGTGGTTTTACCCAAAATGGCAACACAGGGCATTGAGGCCATCTTTGAACTTGTCCTCACCCCTGAAGTTCTCATACACGCATTTTCCCACAGATCTCACTTAATGGCAGGATTCTTGACCAATTTCGACTTACAGCCGATCATAGATTTACCAAGTAACATTCCACCACTTAAAGAAAGATTTAATTCCTATAGTAACTTTCCTCCCTCTGTACTGCTGATTGAAGGAGGCCATAAAGAAAGAGGCAAGTCTAGATCAACGGAAACCAAAACAAATAAAGTTTTCTGGTGATAGTAGGAGCTGCTGATGTTGGAGAATCTGAGGTAACACGGTGTGAAGCTGGATGAGCCCAGCAGGCCAAGCAGCATCAGAGGAGCAGGAAAGCTTGATACCTTGGGTCGGGACACTTCAGAAAAAAATGTTTTCTGGTGAGATACCCACTCCTCCTCCTTCCAACACACAAAATCGATTGTCCTTTTCTAAATGGATTCAAAGGTAATTAAAAATTGAGAATCCGATACTTCATTTTAAGACATGGCTTTACAATACATTTTTTGTATTTATAATTTAAATATGATATGCAAACAAGTGAATATGCAAATTGGCAGGTTAAGCATCATCAAGATCAAGTCTTAAAAACTGTACAAAACATGAAGTATTAACCCCTGTTGACCAGTTTGATTGATTATCACCAACTCCAATGGTTCTCTGATATGGACACCATGTTTTTCGCCTCAGATTGGATCTCGCTAGGATATGTGCCTCCAAACCATGTGATAGAGACCCTTAGCAGGTTTGCAGCAAAATAGGATGATAACATAAACAGGACTGTATTAACACAAGGTTTACAACTCTGAACTGCAACGGGTGGATGAAATCTGTAGGGGCAGAGTTCTCTTGTGGATAAGCCCTTAGATCACGCTGGTTTTCCTTTCATTGGTCTCCCAGTGAAAAGTAGCAATAGCCTTGGGAATCTAAATTGCCCTCTTAACTTGTAATCAGTGATGTTCAACAAACATCATAAAGTGCTGCCCTAATTGTGTTTGCGATTCTGTCGTTGACTAAGTTGCTGATTAACTATCTTACTGTCATAGTAGGAGATGTATATTCTACTGGAGAACTGTGATGAGTTAGTGTTGTTAATCTGTGCATTTACCTCATTAATAGTGATTTAGACCCTGTAATCTTCAGCACACTAATTATAATTTTAACTCTCCTAGTCCTACAGATCTTAAGGCACCTACACACAAAAAAGGTTAATTCTGTATTCTGAAGAAGGGTCTAAGCCCAAAATGTCAGCCTTCTTGCTCCTCTGATGCTGCTTGGCCTGCTGTGTTCATCCAGCTCTACACCTTGTTATCTCAGATTCTCCAGCATCGGCAGTTCCTACTATCTCTCTCATGCACATTTCTTACCTCTTCATCCTTCTCCCGGATTATTTTCTCCGTCTCGTTATCTGTCAATCCCGATATGAGTGGAATCGGGAAATCTGTGCCGCTCTCTCTGGTCAGTTTGCTGAAAGTGATTGGAGGGACATTTATGTAAGGCTCATGTAAAGTTAATCATACAACAGAGAGCTAAGCTGAATATAGAAAATACTGTGGAGTCAACAAAAAAAGGGAGCAAGAGAGATGAAGAGACTGTATGAAAATAAATTAGCAGCTAACAAAGGGAAATCCAAAAATGTTTTTCAAACATGTAAATAATACACGATAACTAATGATAAAAGTGTAGTCATGAGTAACTTAAACATGGAGGCTGAAGTCCTAACTGAGATTTTTGTTTTGTTCTGATGTGAGAAATAGTTGCTCCCAATGTGCTGGTGAAGAAAGCAGCAGCAGTGATGTGGAGAGGATAACAATAAAGTGTTATTTAAACGTTTTACTGCATTTAAAAGTTACCTAGCCTGGACAGGTTGATGCATTGGATATTATTGGTAAGATTAAGCATTTAAATTGCTGAGAGTCTGGTCATTACTTTTCCAATCCTTGCTGGATACGGGCTGAAGATAGAATCATAGAATCCCTACATTGTGGAAGCAAGCTATTCAGACCATCAAGTCCACACTGACCTTCTGAAGATCATTTCACCCAGACCCACCCTACTCCCCTATCTCTGAAGCCCTGAATTTCCTAGCACCAATCTACCAGCCTGCACATCTTTGGACTGTGGGAGGAAACTAGAAAATCCATGCAGACATGGGGAGGGTGTGCAAACTCCACACAGACAGCCACCCAAAAGGTGCAATCAAACCGGGTTTCTGTTGCTGAGAGGCAACAGTGTTAACCACTGAGCCACTGTGTTGTCTACAGATACCAGGCTAGAGGATTACATATGCTCACTAATATTTAAACATGGAAAATGCATACAGACCAAACAAGTTAATGCTAATGCTATGAAAACATTTAAAAACAATGATCAAAGCCAAGAATTATTTGGCATTTGAGTCTAATAAAGAAAAGTCAGCTGAGATTTGTGAAAGGAGGATTGTGTGTGGCCAATTTATTGAGGAGATAACAGGGAGAATTGAGAAAGGTGTTGAGGTTGTGCATCAAAAAAAACACTTAATGAAGTACCTCATAAGAGGTTTGCTGCACAATTAAAGATCGGTAGATTTGAGACTGGCTAAGGAACAGACAGCAGTGAGCATTGGAGGGAAATTTCACTTGATTTGGCTCTCTCTGGTTTCCTTTGAGATGACATTAGAGTTAATACAAGATCTAAGGCAGGCTCAGCTGCAAGAAGGTTAACTCCCAGTGGCTGAACCAAGCCCTTTCTTTCTGAATGCTAATGACCGAGAAATGGCTGTATAAGGCATTGTTTCAAAAGCTGCAGGTGACCTAAAACTTGGATGTGTTGTTAAAGGTGTGAAGGACAGGAAAGACACTGGTCAAACATGAAGGCAAAAGGCAAGTGAAATTTAGCACAGGTGTATATTGTAACTCAAGCGTGTATAGTGATATACTTTGGGGGGGGGGGGGAAGAAATGAGGAGGGGATATAATGTACAAACTAAATGACAATTTTATACGGGGTCAAGATGGAAAAGGTCTGAGGGTGCATGTGGGAAAAAAAACTTTGAAAAACAGAAAATTAGAAAAGCAGAAGAGTTAAGACTCAAAAGGTATCCATTCATGCTTCGTCTGAAACACTCGAAAAAGAGCTGTCCGCCATGTCCCCACTTTCTAGCTGAGCCTGTGGGTTAAATTATTACAAGTGCACTTGCAAACATCTTTTAAATGTGAGAAGGATATGTGCCCCTACCACCCCAGTTAAAAATTTCTCCTCAACGCCTCTCGTGGTTTTGGTTCCAGACAGCTTTCCCTGCCTTTCATATTGTTCTGGGCAGGCAAGCAAAGATGGTTACTCTTTTCATGTGATTTGTAACAAGTTGCCCACATAACGTCCCAAGCTCTTTTTAACCGCCTGCAGTATTCATGGAGGCCCATGGTTTTCACGCCTCAAGCTCCTTATCAAAGTCTTTGATTGAAGCAATGCCATCTGGTCAATGGATCTTAATGTTTCGGGTCCAGTGACCCTTCTTCAGAATTTCTGTCTTTTCTCTGGATTGTATTTGCACTGGGACAAATGATCAAACTTCAATTTTCTTTCTGTTTTGATTATGTCCGAGAATGTCTTCCTCTCATCTGTTTGGAGGTGCTTCCAGTCTAAATCCACAAACAGAAAGTCGAATGATTCTCAGTTTCTAAAATGGACTCAATCTTGAAACTCAGTCCACTGTTTAACAATATAACTTTTAGAACAGTTTCCAAAATTAACATCATTTCTCTCGATCACGACAAGTGATTTATACAAATCTAGCTTAAAGCTTCCCTGCTTATATTTTAAATCAGCAAACCTGTACTTCTTAAGCACCTGATCTATCTGTCCTGCTAATTTCAGGGATACAAGGACGTGCACTCCAAGATTCCTCTGTTTTTTCACACTGTGCAGAATTCTACCATTTATTGACTGCTTATTTGCCTTGATTTGCACCCTCAGATGTATTACACAGCACATCCTGGATTAAATATTATTTGCTATTTGTTTCCTCTCTGACTAGTCAATCGATATCTTGCTGCAGTCTATAGCTTTCTTCCTCACTGTAAATATCAGTCAATTTTTGTATCATCTGCGAACACTTTAATCATGCTCCTCGTATTTAAGTCTAAACCATGGATTCAAAAGGACACAAATCAATGGACCTAGCACTCAGCTCCAGTGGAACCCTATTCTGAATAGGAAAGTTACAAATTTGCATTGACTACTCATCTTGCCACTGAGTCAATTTTGAATCCAACTTGCCACATGAACTTTGGAGCTCGAAAGTACACTCAGCTTTCCACCAGTCTGCCATGTACCGTGTCAGAATAATTGCTAAAATCCATCAGGACTACATCAACGTGTTATCCCCATTGACCTGTCTGTCTCCTCTTTATAAAATTCAACAACCGTCCCTCAACAAACAGGTTGATGATCTTCGATTAATTCATGACTTTCCAAATGTCAAAAAATACTGGCCCCAGGATTTAACAACAACTTTCCGCCATGGAATGTTAGTCAGACATGAGTTGCCTGTCGCAACATCTTTGTTGTCACTTATTAACCCATATTCTAATAAAAGACAATTAAATTTGTTTCAGAATATCGGCTTGGATTCTCACCAAGTCAGGCTGAGATGGGGAACACTTTCAAATGGCAAGCACGTCCTGATTCTGGGATTCCACTCCTCATTTCCAGGCTTTCCAATTTTCATCAACATGCAATTTGCAGATTCTGTTGTTTGGGACATTTGTTCAATTAATCAGTGATTGATTTTACAGATAAAAGAGCTGTCAAATTTAAGAAATTGTTAATATTGACAATTACCTGCAGTAAATCTGTATTGCCCACCCAAAGATTCTTGGTCAGAGTTTGGGGGAGTGTTTAACAAAGTTGCATCACAAGTGACCAAAAAAAGTGGGTGTAGCAGTGGCTGGGGGCAAATAGTCTCTGGCAGGTTACTAGTTCGAAACAGGATATTCCTGCTGGCTCAGGTAAACTGTTGTTTGGCAATAACTGAGCCCAGCAGATGGCGCAGCATTTTTTTGTCCACACAACCATTTCTCTTTTCAGTCTTGGGAGTTGAGCAGGCACTTTCACAAGAATGATTTCAAATGCCACTTGACATTATTATTTTAACATTGTGCCCTCCAGTTTTTTTAAAAAATCACCTTTCTTTATATTCATACTCTTGATGCAAAATATTAACAAACATTCAAACTCAAAATATCTGTTGTTTATCTTTTACAGTGATCAATTTTATTTCCCATAATCTGGTGTTGGGGTGACCCATGGCTGAAGCTGCCTAAAATGGCTGAAAGTGATTCGCAGTTGATATTAAAAGGGCTGGTTAAGATTTCTGGCTACAAAGGCATTTTGCCTAGTTCGACATTTTACATTAAACTAGCAGCTGGAACAATTAAAATACTTATAGGAGTACATCCAAGGTAATGAAATTAAAATAATACACAGAGGGTCTTGTGAAATGCAGAAAATGGACTTTGTTGATGCAGCAGCAAATGCAGTGGCTAGTACAGAGACAGTTTGGTAAGGAATGTTGTTGAGAAAGGCTGACAGAAGCTACTATACCAAGATGGTCCAAAGTCTGAGACTGAGCATGGAATAGGAGGGTAGAGTCTGAGTCACAACACTTATGACACCCCAGAGATAATGGGAACTGCAGATGCTGGAGAATCCAAGATAATAAAATGTGAGGCTGGATGAACACAGCAGGCCAAGCAGCATCTCAGGAGCACAAAAGCTGACGTTTCGGGCCTAGACCCTTCATCAGAGAGGGGGATGGGTTGAGGGTTCTGGAATAAATAGGGAGAGAGGGGGAGGCGGACTGAAGATGGAGAAAAGATGATAGGTGGAGCAATGGGAGAGAGATTCCCTGAGGTTGGTCCGGAGGGAGGAGGGTAACTTCTTCAGGTTAGGCATCCCTGGAAGAGGCTTCGCAGTGAGGTTAAAATAGTATCAGAGATAATGGGAACTGCAGATGCTGGAGAATCCAAGATAATAAAATGTGAGGCTGGATGAACACAGCAGGCCAAGCAGCATCTCAGGAGCACAAAAGCAGTTCCCATTATCTCTGATACTATTTTAACCTCACTGCGAAGCCTCTTCCAGGGATGCCTAACCTGAAGAAGTTACCCTCCTCCCTCCGGACCAACCTCAGGGAATCTCTCTCCCATTGCTCCACCTATCTTCTTTTCTCTCCATCTTCGGTCCGCCTCCCCCTCTCTCCCTATTTATTCCAGAACCCTCACCCCATCCCCCTCTCTGATGAAGGGTCTAGGCCCAAAACGTCAGCTTTTGTGCTCCTGAGATGCTGCTTGGCCTGCTGTGTTCATCCAGCCTCACATTTTATTATCTTATGACACCCCACCTTGCCCAGGTAATTGTAACCACAGGTTGTATACATTTTAAAAAGTTGGTGTTTTATGTATTCAGGCATTAAGGGATTTAACTGCATTCCAATGGCTATCAGATAGGAGGCCCCCTGCTGTTGGCATAATAATAACTGATGCAGGAAATAAAGCTTGGAATGTGACTGAATAAAACATGTTACGAAGGCCCAAGAATAAGTGATAAAGGGTCTGATAAACATCACGAGATGATGGGAGACTCCGAACTATCCATCAACTGATCACACAGTCCAATGATTTACCTAGTTGGATGTGTCTGTAACCGATTACTAAGGTGATTGGTTTGTAACAACCAAAGGTGGGCTAACAGCAAATGTATAAAAAGCAGACATTTTCCCTTATTCCACGAAAACACTTTCGGATCTCAAGATGTTTTCTTCCCACCGCTATGAAACAATAAAGTCCTTTGACAAAAAATTGCACCCAATTGCAAAGTATCAACTTCACTCGATTAAGGGCTTGTGGCTTCCTTCCTTGGGGAAGATTTCAACTACCACGGTACCTGCTAGAGTTTGATTTGATGTCAGGGTTGAGGATACATGAAGCAGCCTTATGTCAGTTGTGCCTTGCTTGGTGCTGGATTTTATTTTTCCTTATTTCACTCACAGCTTGTGGTCATCACTGGCAAGACCAGCATTTACAGCCTACCCCTAATTGCCCAGAGGGCAGTTAAAAGTAAACCACATTGCTGTGGGTCGAACCTGGGTGTCCAGGTTAACGGTTCAGTGACAATACCACCAAGCTAGTGCCTCCCCTTACAATGGTTACCAGAGTAAAACTGACTACATGTGGAGATAGACTTCCAAATGCTGAAGGTATCATACAGGAGACACCTGAAAAAGACTTGACTGAGACATGAGGGGGTTTTGGGACAGATTGGAGGAGGTCTTCATTTTGATAGAAGTACGCAGAAACAGGGAGGTCAATTCCATGCTTTGGACCATTGCCTTATGGATTTGGATTAACACCTGGGCTACAAATTTGACTGCTTAATAAGATCTCACACTCCTCAACCGTAAGCTGGGGTTCAAGAGACAGGTTGGTTGATTTATGACCAGCTGAGGTGCAAGGACAGCAACAGTGGCTAAAATATCTTGCACCTGCTGAACACCTTTAACAAGAAGAGCCATCCTGTGGTACTCTGCAGAGGTAAAAGGGAAAACAATGAACATGATTTGCCAAAGAAATTGGTTTCAGAGGAAGCAATCATGTGAAGTGACAATGGTATTTAGGAAGATAGTTCATTAAGGCATGACCAGTAACACTGGGGAAAATGCAGGGAGGTAAGGGAGGGGAAAGTGGGAGGTGGGTGTAAACAGTGAGGTGAAGAGGGAAATGATATACAAGACAGTGAAGATCAAACTTAGAGGAACAGGTATTTCAGAGTTAGGAAGGGAGCCAATACTGGGGGAGTTTAAGCATGGGCACGCATTTCAAATGAGACATTGGTGGACCAGAACACAGTTAAAATTAATTGGCACAGCATGAGGAAAGAAGCCACAAGCATTTGGATGAAGTGATCTTTTTGGAGTGTGAGCATTGAGAGAGCATTACAAGATTTAAGCTCTGCTATCTCAACGGCATGGATAAAATATGCGTGAACTTGAGGCAAAGGTGAATAATGTTACAAAAACTTGTGGAGAATCAGTGAGTAAAGCTAATGTTGGACTTGGCTGGTGGGGTAGGGCGAGGGACGTGACTTTAGCTCAGCTCACAACAGTGGCTTAGGGTGTTAGGCTAGAGAGCAGTTTATTCCTCCTTATCATTTAAAATGTTAAAAGTAAAAATCAGGAGGAACACATGAAGGAGAACATGGAATGGCCACAGCAGGCCAAGCAGCATCAGAGGAGTGGGAAAGCTGATGTTTTGGGTCTGAATCCTTCTTCAGAAAGTTTTCTGAAGGGTCCAGACCCAAAATGTCAGCTTTCCTGCTCCTCTGATGTTGCTTGGCCTGCTGTGTTCATCCAGCTCTACACCTTGTTATCTCAGATTCTCCAGCAACCGCACTTCCTACTGTCCTTGAATGGAAATGTCCTTGATGTTTCTGTACAACAGAAAGTCCTCAAAGTGGCCACACCACCATTGCTGCCACTGCTTATACACCGGTCACAAATGAGTTCAGCCAGAAGTTTCAGTATCTATTTGGTGTTTGTTTTCAATTAATTGCAGGCCAGTGCAGGAATGATGGGCTGAATGTCCTTTTTCTATACTGTAACACTTCTGTGATTCTGAATTTAAGTGACTTATGGTCTTTGTGGCAAGGTAATCCTTGTCTAATTAGCTCAATGTGCACATTACTTTGGGTAGACTCTCATATCACTCAATCAAGGCAACAGAGTCTAATTTATTTCTTGCTCAAGAAAAAGCGCAGTTTCTGTTCCTTCGATACCTAACAAGAAACGGAGTAACTGTAGTCTGAGAGTACGTGGAGCTCAGGATCTCTCTAACAGTCTGACAATGTCCTTCAAAACTCTTGTCAGGATTGTCTATGTTTACTTGGTATTCCCAGACAACAAAGTTCTCATTTCATTGTCATTGATGCCATCTTGAGGGGTATTTCACTTTTAGCTATCTCTTGATGCGATCACACTGTTTAACACCATCTCTGCTGTCAAATGCCGTGGATTCTTCCCACTGATTGGCTGTCATGTTTCATAATTTTGGGACCATTTTCCACTGAAAGGATTTAGAAAAAAAAAATAAACTTTTTAATGTTTTCATTTGGCAAAGTGCATTCTTACAAAAGTTTAAAGAGATGCTTAGGCTAAATGGAAGTTATTTTTGCCAGTTTAAATAATAAGCAATTTGTTAGCTTCTGAGTTATCAAAATACTTCAACTCCAATGTATTTATAACTGCTTACATGACACAGAGACACAGGCTTTAAAATAGAAAAGCCAAATCAGACCAATAAAGAACAGGCTGGAAAGCGTTAGTAAAGGTTAGGAAGTCAGCTATGCGAGTTGAAAATTAGAGTTTAGATCAAGTCAGCCAATCTACTAATGTGGGGAAGTGCAGAACATGGTATATGATGACAAAAATATATTCCCAATTGTTTCCATTGCAAAAGGCTGATCTTTAGTCAAGGAGTTAAAAAATATAACCTACAGAATATCAGCCTTGGATCAGGTAGGTCATGAATGGTCTAGTTTCTTCTATTCAAAGAAAATGCTTTGTTCCAGATTCTCAACTTCAATTGCACTAATATGATTTTCCAACTTCCACACCAACTGGCCTGCTGTTATTGGAGTGAGATTGACAATTTACTCATTTCACACAACATTAGTCACCAGGCAGATTAAAATCCAGGCCAAATAAGTATCTAACCAACATACTACCCATTTTCATTTATATTCTAAGATGACGACCACCAAAACCTAATCACATTATCATAAAGTCAAAACAAAAACTTACATATCACTAAAGGAGCAAAACAAAATCTGAGGCATTTATTTTATTGGTTCTCAGATTGTGGACTGCACTGGCAAGTCTGCCTCACAGATTTGTTGTATAGAGGCTATCATGATGTGTGGGACTTAATATCGCTTTTGCTTTCGGCAGTATTCCTTTACCTGATGTGGCAATGCTTATGTTATCCCTTATAAAACAAGAAACTAGGACATTGGTAACAAGGTATTGAAGAATCTAACCAACACTTATTACAGCTTATTAATGTATACAAGTATTACATTCACAGACACATGTGTCAGAGTTAATATTATGGTGATTCAATTACAAACAAAGCAGAATGCCACCAGCACATCATGCTTCAAGGGGCTCGAGACAAGATGAAATTTGATCTGTTTATACCCTAAAGTCTCATGCTTTGGACATTATATCACTGTATCATGTTCCTGAAAGCTATACTGCTATACTAACTGTGAGACATAACACAACAAGCCCCTTTTCCCAAAGATAAAAGATTGTCTCCAGCAGATAAAAGATAAATCCACATTCTTTATTCATTCATGGGATGAGGGTGTTGCTGGCTAGGCAGCATTTATTGCCCATCCCTAATTGCCCAGAGGGCAGTTCAGAGTCAACCACATTGCTATGGGTCTGGAGTCACATGTGGGCCAGACCTGGTAAGGATGGCCGTTTCCTACCCTAAAGGACATTAGTGAACCAGATGGGTTTTCCCAACAATTGGCAATGGATTCATGGTAATCAATAAACTCGTAATTCCAGATTTTTATTGAATTTTAATTCCACCATCTGCCGTTGCAAGTTTTGAACCCAGGTCCCCAGAGTGTATCTGTATTAACAGTCCAGCGATAATACTACTAGGCCATCACTGTACACTCCACACCGCCCCACACCTCTCCCCGCCACCTCTGGTAATTACAATCACATGAAAACATTTCCCAAGATTAACAAGTCAAATTTCAATGTCTTGTTTTGTACGTTTGATTAATATTTGTTGTATTTATTTGACGACTTGACGTTTTGCTTCTGGTTGCTATCAGTCAACATCATTGTTCAAACATTATTGGATTTTCCTTCCTCACTCTGTGCAAGTCTGGCATGTTGAACATTGGTCTGAACTGACTTCTGGTCTTTTGTTATAAAGTCATTATTGATTGTCATGCTATATATGACCTGGGATGGTTGTATGTTTGTACGTTCTAGAATCCTTTGCTGGTACCCATGTATTTATTTTTGTAACTCTGACTCCAGTGCAGAATTTCTGTTGTTCTCTACCTGCTTGCTCATTGTGTACGTCCTTCATGGATGGAAGAGAATGCCATTTATTTGGAATGATTAGACAATTGGTTGCTAGGCAAAATCATTCACTTGCTTTCTGAGCATTGGTTGTGCTGGGGATTGTCATCACCTCCACTGGTGTTAGATGAAAATGCAGCAACGCAATGTGAAAATCTTGTTTTCTCATTTGACACTTGTTGGTCATTAATTTGGCCCTATGTACCGTTCATTGTACTGGATCATTTAAGTGTGGATAGTGCAGCAAGGACATTGATTTCTGGTTGAGCATCAGTGCAAGCGGGAGCTTGGAGCAGGAGCCTGTCGGGAAGCCAGTGAGTCACTGTTTTGGAATCTATAAAAAGCTTACCTCGTGAATAGGTGGAGGTACGCTGAGCAGGAGCCGACACGGGACTGGTGAGTGAGTGAGGTAATATATTTGTGTGGTTGCGTTACCCGAAACACTACCCGGGTCGTGTCTCCCACCCATCCTCCTCCTCTAACCAAAAAAAAGTTCTGTGTGTAAGGTAACAAGTTTATTTTTTATTCTTTAAAACTTGGGAATTTAGAATAATGGGAACGGAGGTCAGGGCAGTTGAACGTTCCTCCTGCAGAATGTAGGAGCTAAGGGTCACCACCAGTGTCCCTGCTGACTACATCTGCGGGAAGTGCACCCAACTCCAGCTCCTTGAACACCATGTTAGGGAACTGGAGCTACAGCTGGAGCTGGATGAGCTTCAGATCATTCAGGAGGCAGAGGGGGTTATTGAGAGGAGTTACAGGGAGATAGTCACTCCTCAGGTGCAGGAAAAAGGCAGATGGGTTACGGTCAGGGGACGGAAAGGGAACTGGCAGGCAGTGCAGGGATCCCCTGTGGCCATTCCCCTCAACAATAAGTATACCGTTTTGGATACTGTTGAGGGGGACGGCTTACCAGGGGAAAGCAGCGGGGCGCAGGTCTCTGGCACAGAGTCTGTCCCTGCTGCTCAGAAGGGAAGGGGGAAGAGGAGCGGAGCATTAGTCATTGGGGACTCCATAGTTAGGGGGACAGATAGGATGTTCTGTGGGGACGAGAGAGACTCACGGTTGGTGTGTTGCCTCCCAGGTGCCAGGGTGCGTGATGTCTCTGATCATATTTTTGGGATCCTTTAGGGGGAGGGGGAGCAGCCCCAAGTCGTGGTCCACATTGGCACCAATGACATAGGTAGGAAGAGAGATGGGGATTTAAGGCAGAAATTCAGGGAGCTAGGATGGAAACTGAGAACCAGGACGAACAGAGTTGTTGTCTCTGGTTTGTTGCCCGTGCCACGTGCTAGTGAGGCGAGGAATAGGGAGAGGAGTTGAACACGTGGCTACAGGGATGGTGCAGGAGGGAGGGTTTTGGATTCTTGGATAATTGGGGCTCTTTCTGGGATTGGTGGGACCTCTACAAGCAAGATGGTCTTCACCTGAACCAGAAGGGTACCGATATCCTGGGGGGACCATTTGCTAAGGCTATTTGGGTGGGTTTAACCTAATTCAGCAGGGGGATGGGAACCAAAATTGTAGTTCGAGTATAGAAAAGGTTGAGAGTAGGGTGGTCCGCAATAAAGTTTCAGGGACACAAGATGGCACCGGCAAGCAAGAAGTTGGTTTGAAGTGTGTCTACTTCAATGCCAGGATCGTCCGGAATAAGGTGGGTGATCTTGCAGCATGGGTTAGTACCTGGGACTTTGATGTTGTGGCCATTTCGGAGACATGGATAGAGCAGGGACAGGAATGGTTGTTGCAGGTTCCGGTATTTAGATGTTTCAGTAAGAACAGAGAAGATGGTAAAAGGGAGGGAGGTGTGGCATTGTTGGTCAAGGACAGTATTACAGTTGCAGAAAGGATGTTTGGGGACTCGTCAACTGAGGTAGTATGGGCTGAGGTTAGAAACAGGAAAGGAGAGGTCACCCTGTTGGGAGTTTTCTATAGGCCTCCAAATAGTTCCAGAGAGGTAGAGGAAAGGATAGCAAAGATGATTCTCGATAGGAGTGAGAGAGACAGGGTAGTTGTCATGGGGGACTTCAACTTTCCAAATATTGACTGGGAACACTATAGTCCGAGTACTATAGATGGGTCAGTTTTTGTCCAGTGTGTATTAAGGAAGGCTTCCTGACACAGTATGTAGATAAGCCAACAAGGGGCGAAGCCACATTAGATTTGGTACTGGATAATGAGCCCGGCCAGGTGTTAGATTTGGAAGTAGGTGAGCACTTTGGTGATAGCGATCACAATTCTGTTATGTTTACTTTAGTGATGGAAAGGGAGAGGTGTATTCCAACGGGCAAGAGTTATAGCTGGGGGAAAGGCAATTACGATGATATTAGGCAAGATTTAGGGAGCATAGGATGGGGAAGGAAACTGCAGGGGATGGGCACATTAGAAATGTGGAACTTATTCAAGGAAAAGCTCCTGTGTGTCCTAGATAAGTACGTACCTGTCAGGCAGGGAGGAAGCTGTAGAGTGCGGGAGCCGTGGTTTACGAAGGAGGTGGAATCTCTGGTCAAGAGGAAGAAGGCGGCTTATGTTAGGATGAGATGTGAAGGCTCAGTTAGGGCGCTTGAGGGCTACGAGGTAGCCAGGAAAGACCTAAAGAGAGAGCTCAGAAGATCCAGGAGGACAGATGAGAAGAAGTTGTTGGCGGATAGGATAAGCATAAACCCTACGGCTTTCTGTAGGTATTTAAGGAATAAAAAAATGACAAAAGTAAGATTAGGGCCAATCAAGGATAGTAGTGGTAAGTTGTGTGGAGTCAGATGAGATAGGGGAAGCACTAAATGAATATTTTTCAACAGTATTCACTCTAGAAAACGACAATGTTGTCGAGGAGAATACTGAGATACAGTCTACTAGACTAGGTGGGATTGAGGTTCACAAGGAAGAGGTATTAGAAATCCTACAGAGGGTGAAGATAGATAAGTCCCCTGGGCCGAATGGGATTTATCCTAGGATCCTCTGGGAAGCCAGGGAGGAGATTGCCGAGCCTTTGGCATTGATCTTTAACTCATCATTGTCTACAGGAATACTGTCAGACGACTGGAGGATAGCAAATGTGGTTCCCCTGTTCAAGAAGGGGAGTAGAGACAACCCTGGTAATTATAGACCAGTGAGCCTTACCTCAGTTGTTGGTAAAGTGTTGGAGAAGGTTATAAGGGATAGGATTTATAATCATCTAGAAAAAGAATAAATTGATTAGGGATAGTCAGCACGGTTTTGTGAAGGGAAGGTCATGCCTCACAAACCTTATTAAGTTCTTTGAGAAGGTGACCAAACAGGTAGATGAGAGTAAACTGTTTGATGTGGTGTATATGGATTTCAGCAAGGCTTTTGATAAGGTTCCCCACAATAGGCTATTGTACAAAATGCGGAGGAATGGAATTGTGGGAGATATAGCAGTTTGGATCAGAAATTGGCTTGCTGAAAGAAGACAGAGGGTGGTAGTTGATGGGAAATGTTCATCCTGGAGTCCAGTTACTAGTGGTGTACCTCAAGGGTCGGTGTTGGGTCCACTGCTGTTTGTCATTTTTATAAATGACCTGGATGAGGGCGTAGAAGGATGGCTTAGTAAATTTGCAGACGACACTAAGGTCCGTGGAGTTGTGGATAGTGACGAAGGATGTTTTAGGTTACAGAGAGACATAGATAAGCTGCAGAGCTGGGCTGAGAGGTGGCAAATGGAGTTTAATGCAGACAAGTGTGAGGTGATGCACTTTGGTAGGAGTAACTGGAAGGCAAAGCACTGGGCTAATGGTAAGATTCTTAGTAGTGTGGACGAGCAGAGAGATCTCGGTGTCCATGTACACAGATCCTTGAAAGTTGCCACCCAAGTTGACAGGGCTGTTAAGAAGGCATACAGTGTTTTGGCTTTTATTAATAGAGGGATCGAGTTCTGGAACCAAGAGGTTATGGTGAAGCTGTACAAAACTCTGGTGCGGCCGCTCTTGGAGTATTGTGTACAGTTCTGGTCACCGCATTATAAGGAGGATGTGGAAGCTTTGGAAAGGGTGCAGAGGAGATTTACTGGGATGTGGCCTGGTATGGAGGGAAGGTCTTAAGAGGAAAGGCTGAGGGACTTGAGGCTGTTTTCATTAGAGAGAAGGTGGTTGAGAGGTGACTTAATTGAAACATATAAAATAATCAGAGGGTTAGATAGGGTGGATAGGGAGAGCCTTTCTCCTGGGATGGTGACGGCGAGCACGAGGGGGCATAGCTTTAAATTGAGGGGTGAAAGTTATAGGATAGATGTCAGAGGTAGTTTCTTTACTCAGTAGTAAGGGAATGGAACGCTTTGCCTGCAACAGTAGTAGATTCACCAACTTTAGGTACATTTAAGTCGTCATTGGATAAGCATATGGACGTAACATGGAATACTGTAGGTTAGATGGGCTTGAGATCGGTATGACAGGTCGGCACAACATCGAGGGCCGAAGGGCCTGTACTGTGCTGTGGTGTTCTATGTATGTTCTATGATATAGGTCACTCCCCACTTTGTGTGCATGTCTTGAAATGTTTTACCAGTAAAGTGCGGTCTGTTGTCAGATACTCTGTTACGGGACACTGAATAAACTGAATATTGTGGTCATTATGTTGTGATGATTCTATTCTGTCTGTTGCTAAATTGCTGAATGATAGGAAATTTGGAGAAGTAATCCAACACAAGGATGTAATCTTCCCTATGCACAGCGAATAGATCTTTTGCTGGTTTCATCCAAGGGGTAGATAAAATATCACATGGACATAAAAGCTCCCCTCACTTTGGAGTTGGTCCTTTTGGCACATCTCACATGAATTCACAGGTTATTGAATACCCTTATTTACCTCTGGTCAGTACAAAGACTCTCATGCTCGCATCTGGTGCTGCAACTCCAGAGAGTTCCTGGTACAGCATGGTTGATATCCTGGCATAAAGGCATCAGGGCTTGTTTACCTTAAAAATGACATGCCATAGAATACTAAGTGCATCTCTAAATAGCCAAAATAATAATCGTTCCCAGATACTACTTTAATACAACAGAGTCATCCCTGGATAACAGTCATTTGCAGCTCTAGTAATTCTTCACCTTCACTAATTGCCAACAGCAACTATTCACACTGACTCTCACTAAAGCCTAATGTATCATTTTCAGTTTCAGAATGAAGAACATCCATGTGTCTATCAAAAGAAATATCTTAGCCTTTGTGTGGATTGTATAATCAGGTCAGTGTGACAGATATAACTATCCTGGTATCGGACTTAAAAATCATATCCTCACACCTGGATTAACAGGCACTACAAAGGTCAAGGTGCATTTGTGAGCAGTTTACAGCAGGTCATTTCTCGCAGCTTACACGTTTCAACCACGAAATTCTCATCAAATAAGTGGATGTGAAATTACACAAATGCCAAATATTGGCAGCTAGTACTTCAGGCAAAATTAGAAAAGTTTGTTTAGACCTTGTGGCGATGCATCCGCTTCAAGAATGATGTCATGCCCGAGGTCGGAATATTGCAAGATTTTCCTGACAGAACCTGCTTGAGAATCAAAGACGCACTGGCAGTAGTCTTGCCACACTCAAGACGTGAATCTTGAGTAGACTTCTCAGAGGAGACATGGTTTCAGTGACGTTGGGAATATCTGGGAAGCAGGGATTATAAAATCCGAGGCATCACAGATCCTTGTTATCCTGTGAGGTCAGAATTTGATTTACTTCCTCTTACTTGGACAGGGACAGGCTTCATGAATAGAGTCAACAGTCCCATATATGTTCATCTGGTGGGTGGTACTGTGTACTATTAAATGTCAATCCACGTTGTGAGCCATTTGCCATCAGTAGGTGAAGGTTGTGGTCTGTTCCATGACCATGATATCATCAGCTCAGCAAATACTTTCAACAGTTTTATCCATGTGCTGTTAGAATAAGTCTTGATCTACTGGTAGTCCAAGTTTCTGACAGTCCAAATAAAAACTATCATTCAAAAGGCATCCTAAATGTTGAGTGTTCCCAGGATTCTTCTGCTAAAAGGATAGGCTGGTGTCCATGTTTTGCATCCAGTTTAGAAAACAATTTTGCTCTGAAAAACTTACAATTCTTCCAGCACCAGTATTTAGTCATGGATGACTCACCTTGGGTGTAAGCATACTCTACTGCCATAAGAGCCCACAGCATTAGGGGAAAAGCTACTGGCATAGACAGAGGACTGGCTAACTGGCAGAAGGCAGAGAGTGGGACAAAATGGTCTTTTTCCAGGATGGCAGTCAGTGACTAATGGAGTTCTGCTGATGTTAGTGGTGGGACTACGAACATTTGTGTGAAATGTTCATGAAGGAACTGAGGGCTTTGCTGCTAAATTTGCAGGTGACACAAAGCTAGGTGGAGGTGCAGGTAGTGTTGAGGAAGTGGGAAAGCCGCAGAAGGACTTGGACAGGCTAGGAGTGTGTGCAAAGAAGTAGCAACACAATGTGGGAAAGTGTGAGGTTGTGCACTTTGGTATGAAGAGTAGAGGCATTGAATATTTTCTAAACAGGGAAAGGCTTCAGAAACCTAAAGCACAAAGGGACTTGGAAGTCCTAATTCAGGATTCTTTTAAAGTTACCATGCAGGTTCATTTGGCAGTTAGGAAGGCAAATACAATGCCAATATTTATTGCAAGAGAGTTGGAATACAACAGGGATGTATTGCTGAGGTTGTGGGGGGCACTGGTCAGACTGCACTTGGAATTGAGAGAGCAGTTTTAGGCCCCGTATCTAAGGATGTGCTGGCCTTGGAGGGGGTCCAGGTGAGGTTTACAAAAATGATTCTGGGGATGAAAAGCTTGTCATATGGGGAGCAGTTGAGGATTTTGGGTCTGTACTCAGTTTAGAAGGATTAGGGGGAATCTCATTGAAACTTACAGAATACTGAGGGGCCTAGGTAGAGTGGATGTGGAGATGATGTTTCCACTGGTAGGAAAGACTAGGACGTGATGGCACAGACTCAGCGAAGGGATAACCCTTTAGAATGGAGACGAGGAGGAATTTCTTAAGCCAGAGGGTGGTTAATCTGTGGAACTCATTGTCATACAAGGCTGTGAAAGCCAAGTCATTGACTATATTTAAGACAAGGTTCTTAATTAGTAAAGGGATCAAAAGCTACAGTAAGGCAGGAGAATAGGTTGAGAAATATCTATACCTAATGGTCTCATCTTCCTTTAAAATGCATGTGATGAACTGCACCAATCTGTGCAGTGATCAATCTTCTAAAATTACAAGGTTTATCTTCTGCTCATCAGTTCCACATGAAACTTTCCTTGAATATGCAAACTGCACTTCCTTGGAGGATCAATAAATGAGATTGTATCATCCTTGTGGCATATCCTTATCACCCTTAAAATTGCTGACTGTGTTGAAGCAGTCTGCTGCCAGGCATTCGAGATCTTTAACTGGTTTGATTGCATTTTGAGAGGTCTGTTCACCACAGGGACTGCAGATGGAATGTGATGGATGGGAATATACCAAGACCGTACACCAGTAACCCTGAGTGTGTTGGACTGCACATGTTCACTAGGTAGAAAGTGGCCGGAAGCCAATACCCAGGTTCGATTCCAGCCTCGGGTGACTGTCTGTATGGAGTTTGCACATGCTCCCCGTGTCTGTGTGTTTTTCCTCCGGGTGCTCCGTTTTCCTCCCACAGTCCAAAGATGTGTAGGCTAGGTGGATTGGCCATGCTAAATTGCCTGTAGTGTTCAGGGATGTGTAGATTAGGTGGGTTTTTGGGGGATGAGTCTGGGTGGGATGCTCCAAGGGCCAGTGTGGACTTGTTTCCACATTGTAGGAATTTGATGATTCTATGAATAGAAGCTTATATATTGGCACTACAGTGTGATTCTTCCAATGCGTTGCATCAGTGATCCATAATACACTGAGACAGTCTCTTGCAGGTTGTATTGTGGACCACTACTTGCTGAGGTAATATGTTGGCACAAGCAGTCGTGTTGAATTTAGCTTTTAGGGTGTGTCATCTTAGTTTTTCAGGACATGTGATGTTACTGGATGTGTAAACCTCTGATCACGATATTCCATTGGCATGGTGTGCGAGATTAGGAACACAGAAAATATGGGCACCTTTTGAATTGTGCCTTTCACTTGGTTGACTCTGAACCTGTAGATGTGTTTGTGCATCATCTGAACATTTTCTTTGCTTCTAGTGTTGCAGTGTTTCACTATCTTGTGGTCACCTATGTTTTCTTCTGCAATCTGACTTGAAATTTGTAAGCAGGTTTTGTGTATGCATGCCCAATGCGTCTTGGTGCCAATGCTTTTCAGGTATCAAAATAAGCTGTGCAGTGTTTGAACTGGTGCAGCATACACACCAATTGTCACCATAGCATATATCTAGCAGCATATCATGCACCAAGTATCCCGAGTCAAGATCAGAGTCTGAGACCTTTCTCCTCTCAGGTCACACACTATTGTATGAAGATGACATTGTCAGCATGTCCCTCAACAGGTATACAGACATACTGGGAGACATAACAGCACTAAGTGTTGTGTGTAGGTCAGACCAGACAGATGTAGCAAATTCTCTTTCCTAAAAGGGCAATCTAGCATATAAACGTAAGAATTAGAAGCAGGAATAGGCCATTTGGCCTCTCAAGCCTGCTGTGTCACTCAATAAGATCAGAGCTGACCAGATTGTGGCCACATCACCATTTTCCTGCCCAATCCCTGCAAGCTCTGACTGGACTAATACTGAGGAGCGCATTGAGAACCACAGAATATGTGATGTCATAGTGATTCGGATGGGAAAACCAGGAGTTAGGTCTATCATCTAGGTCTCTCCATATTCTCAGTAACAAAGTCTGTCATACCAATGCATCTTGTACATAGGTGACATCATGCAATAAACTAAACCTTTTAAAAAACAAGAGCTACTACTTTTTAATCTACCTGGGTAACTTTCCTCTAAATCAGTCTAGTCCGATAGGTCTCAGCCTTAAAAAGGATAGTGGCAGCAAATTTACTCGTTGTAAAGCAAGGTAACTGTGGTGAGGACCATCATACAACATGCTCCATACCCTTGATCAAGGATTACTGCTGTCTGGGGAGGAGACTTGCACTGACCTTCAACCCTCAAAACAAAAAAAAATTCTTATCTCCACCTTAAAAGCTAACAACTTTTACTGTTTTCTTTTTCTGATATTATCCAAAAGTTGATGGATTTATTGAATTAAATCTCCCATCCTACTACGGTGCAGTTATGAATTAATGATCATAAGTGCGGTTTTGCAATCATAGGCCCCAAAAACACACATTTGATGTGTATTTTGACTTAATGTATTCACTCATTTCACCTATGTACAAGTGAATTCACTTACTTCCTGTTGCGCTCTTTCACCACCATCCGGGTCATGCTCTGGATGCATTGCGCTCGGTAGTTTTCATAGTGCACGTCACGGGTCACATCTTTCAGGTCCTGCATGTGTGTTCGAATCAACATGTTTCGTAACCTCACAAAGTCACAGTGAGCAGGATTCTCCACTGCAGAGAGGAAGAGCATCGATGGTATCAGCAGTCATGGTCAGTACATTTTCAAATAGATTTAAATGGTAGAAAACTTTTCATTCTACACTCATTTTTGTTATGTGGGTTGGTTAATGCATGACTAATTTGCATTATAGCAAGGCCCCACAAACAGCAATGAGACAAATGACCAGTTAGTTTGATATTAATGGTGACAATGAGTGCAAATCATTGGCCAAAAGATCAGGAAAACTCTGTTGCTCAAATAACATCACAGAATTTTTTCTCCCCCCCCACCCCCGACTTTATTCATTCACGGGATGAGGGCATTGTTGGCCAGGCAGCATTTATTGCCCATCCCTAATTGCCCAGAGGGCAGTTAAGAATCACATTACTGTGGGTCTAGAGTCAGATGCAGGCCAGACCAGGTAAGGATGGCAGTTTCCTTCTCTACAGGACATTAGTGAACCAGATGGCTTTTTCCCCCGGACAACTGACAATGGCTTCATGGTCATCATTAGACTCTCAATTCCAGATACTTATTGAATTCAATTCCACTATATGCTGTGGTGGGATTTGAACCCAGGTCCCCAGGACATTATCTGGGTCTCTGGATTAACAGTCCAATGATAATACCACCTCCCATCAACTCCCCACTAACATTCATGGAAACAGAGAAGGGACAGCCTCCGTTTTCATCACATCCAAACGCTAACACTTTCAACACAGTCACCTTTCCTTAGTGCTGTGTGTCATGTCAGACCAGGTTAATACTCAACTCACACCATCACTTCATGTGGGCATGAATGCGACCAAGGGAGCTTGGTAAAGGTTAGACATACATCAAGCCCAATCATTAAACGATAATACAGAGTGAACTGCTTTTAACCTGGCTTCTCTTTAAAGCCACTGTTTGGTAACTCCATATAAAGAGGTGGTCTAAAATAGCATACTTTGAAATGCAATTGGAGGTGAATTGCTGGAATGGGATTCAGTAAATTAATGGAAAGCTGTAAACGTCATCTTACAAGCACTGTGGATAGGTGAATTCTTAAATTAATGCAGAAAGTGCTGGAGAAACTTAGTAGATGTGACAGCATCTATGGAAGGAGAAACTGAATTGATTATGTTTCTGTTAAAAGGAAATAAGGCCCTTCCAACTACTCTATCCAGGACCCTCAATTACAAACACTTCAGCCTTAGCCTCCTTTAAAGAACCCTAAACTATTCAATCTTCCTTTATAGTGAAAATACTCAGTCCAGAAAACCTCCTTGTAAATCTCTTCTATAACATTCTCTGCAATGTGGGATATGGGCATGGCTGACCAGACTATGACATTGATCCAGCTAAATCTCCAGGTCTTTATCCTTTAAGCAAAAGATGCAAGACAAAATATTCAGATTAAACAAAAACTTTTTAAAAAAAGTTACCTTCAACAATTCCCCAGGGATACAGTCGCCCCCGAACTCTCCTTCCTTTGGCTTCAACCACGGTATTGCTACCGATCACAGTGAATGGGATGCTGTCCTGGAAGAGAACATTAAAGGCCAGATAAAAAGAAAATGTTGAAATTAATATACTTCTTTGAATATTAATACTTCTGTTTGGAAGGAGGATCCCCTGCATTGACCACTGAGCAGCGGTATATAGAATTGAGTCTTAGGGGAGAATAATGGCTATATTACAAAAACCATACAGAAGCCATGTTCCAACTTTTTTTCTATTTACTCATGGAGTGTAAACATGACTTGATCAGCATTTGTAGCCAATTTTTAACTGCCAATGAGAAATGGTAGCAAACTGACTTTTCAAACCATTACAATCCATGTGTGTATGTTGCTGGTGGAGGGAATGAATATTAACGCTGGGGAATGGTGAGCTGTGTCAAACAGGTTGCTTTATTTGGAATGGTAGATAACAAAGTGTGAAGCTGGATGAACACAGCAGGCCAAGCAGCATCTCAGGAGCACAAAAGCTGACGTTTTGGGCCTAGACCCTTCATCAGAGGACGTCAGGTTTATGCTCCTGAGATGCTGCTAGGCCTGCTGTGATCATCCAGCTTCACACTTCGTTATCTTGGATTCTCCAGCATCTGCAGTTCCCATTATCTCTGCTTTATTTGGAATGGTGTTGAGCGTCCTAAATGTTATTGGAGCTGCACTCATCCAGGGAAGTGTTAAATATTCATCACACTCCTGACGTGTGCCTTGTTGATGGTAGACAAGTTTTGGAAAAATACTTAGTGATTCATTTGCCACAGAATTGTTAGCTTTATGTGGCAAGACCAGTTGAATTTCTGGTCAATGGTAACACCCACCATGTTGATTTTGCGTTTTGCTATTGCATGCTGCTTCTACTACATTGTATGGAATGAGTCCCACATTACAATTTTACCAGGCTGACATCTCATTTTTGGGTATGCCGGACGCTGCACCTAACATGATGTCTTGCATTCTCCACTGATCCACAGTTGGTCTCCTGGCTCATTGGACTGATATAGTGGGAGATATGCTGAGCTTCGAGATTACTGGTCATGGTTGTCGACAATTGTACTGTTGCTGATAGCTCACAATGCCTCATGGATATCCATTTTTGAGTTGCAAAACATGTTAAAGTCTGTCCCATTTAGCATGGTCGTAATGCTACACAATGTGATGCAGGGAATCTTCAATGTTAACACCAGTCCGCGCCAGTGGCACGGTGGCTCAGTGGGTAGCACTACAGCCTCACGGCACCAGGGACCTGGGTTCAATTCCAGCCGTGGGCGGCTGTCTGTGTGGAGTTTGCACATTTTCCCCGTGTCTGTGTGGGTTTCCTCTGGGTGCTCCGGTTTCTTCCCACTGTCCAAAGTGGTGCAGGCTAGGTGGATTGGCCATGCTAAATCGCCCGTAGTGTTCAGGGGTGAGTGGGTTATAGGGGATGGGTCTGAGTGGGATACTTCAAGGGGCGGTGTGGACTTGTTGGACCGAAGGGCCTGTTTCCATACTGTAGGGAATTTAACCTTCACAAGAAAGTGCAGTGGTCACTCCTGTTGATACTGTCATGGACAAATGCATCTGTGGCAGGCAGATTGGCAAGGGGGAGGTCAAATATCTGCGTCTGACCCAATCTAGCAACTACATAGGATTCCACAAACCTGGTCAGTGGCACAGCTGAAGACATTTAACAGTCACTTCTATTAAGTGTTCCTCACCTTCAGTTCCTGATCTTGCCGTTTAAATTCTTCATCCTCATCAGAGTCACATTCCGGGAACTGGTAGATATTGATCCCATAGAATTTGATTTCCTCACGGATCTGAGGAGGAAATGTTGGAAAATGTGACTGGAAAAGGCATTTTTGAGTTACCTATCTGGTGAACAGAAGCTCAGGACAAAAGTTTAAACACCATCTACTGGTGGAATGAAAGTACAGTCACAATTCTCTGATAAATGGGACATTCCACTTACAGCTCACACAACGTACTCTCGCATGGGCTAAGAAACCTTCACCCAAATCTGGTTGTCTCTAAGTCTTGATTAGTTTTAAGCTGCGTATTTAGGGTTGAATGCATTTGTTGACAGGGTTTGGATATTTAAGTGATGGTAAAACTAACATGTACAAACAGAATTGCAACCAGAAAATCACATTCTTTATACAGTGAGCGGAGGCAATATTTCCATAGCAATACAAAATCATTTAACAGTCATTAATAATCTTGCTCAGTCAAACTGTAGCATGGCAGGTTAGGAAATAAAACACAGTGCCATCAGTTAGAATTAGATCTGTGTAGAGACCCATCTAGACAGCATCTAATTTTACTACAGCCAGCTGGATTTTGAAAGACACCCATTCCTCAACACTGACACATTACCTCCTGATAAAGGACAAAAACCTCACGCAAGGGTTTGTTTTCTGACTTTATTAAGTTTTATTAGAACCTAAATGAAACAACCGCAGTGTTCAAAGTAAATTTGAAAGCATTGGGTTGACGTTTCAGGAGTGAGCATGTCACCAGGTTCCTGGCAGTCACTAAGTTGCTGATAATTCTAACTGAGGGCAAGGCTTCATTGGTTATCGTGGACTTTACATCAGTCTGTATGGTGGATAGCATTAACAACAATTCAAAAAACACTAAATAAGTAGTCAAGGAGCAAAAAAATTAAGACATGAATACAACCATTAGAAAAAAAGTACTAGTAAATTAATGGGGCTAAAGTCTGCTAAGTCCCTAGCCCTGAAGTAATGCATCCAAAGATATTAAAGGAAGTAACTAGAGAGATAATGAATACACTGGTAGTGCTTTTTCAAGAATCCTTAGATCGTGGAAAACTTCCAATGTTACACCTTCATTCTAAACAGGAAAGAAGCAAAATTACAGGTAACCATGGACCAGTCAGCCCAACATCTATTATTAGAAAAATGTCTGAGTTGATTATTAAGGTTGCAATGGCAAAGCATTTATAACTGCACAATATAAATCAGGCAGAGTCAGCATGGCCTCACAAAAGGGGAAATCATGCCTGACAAATTTATTAGAATTCTTTGAGGCAGTAACAAGCAGGATAAAGGGGAACAAAATGGATAATATACTTGGACAACCAGAAGGCAATCAGTGGAATTCTTTACTGCAGAAGGAAGGCTAAACAGGCAGGGATATTAAGGTATTAATGGCTGAGATGGAGAGATTTTGAAATAGCCATCAGTTAAGCAATCAATACTTCACTATACAACACATACAACCTTAACTCCAGGCGACAATGGAAAAGCGTCTACCTGTAAAATAAATAGGCAACAACCTATATTTGTGCTCTATGCAAGTAATCACCTTTTGCTTATTCACCAGTGAAGCAGAAATTACCTTTCAACAAAACTTCCCCAGAAGACATTAAATATTTATAAAAAAAATTTTTAAAAAGATATTTTAAATTACTGTCTGGCAAATAAACAAAACAAATCTAGGCTGCTAACTTCAGCTTTAGACTTTTTGATTCCATTTAAAGACAGGAGCACTGTTTAATTAGTTTCTTGCTTTGTATTTAGGTTGTTGCTAGTTGAGGGAGTGCAGCGAAGATTTAACAGGCCAATTCCAGGTCAGATGTATGACGAGGGATTGACTAGGTAGGGACTGTTTTCACTGGAGTTCAGACGAATAAAGGAGGATCTCATAGAGACTTATAAAATTCTAACAGGACTGGACAGGCTAAACGTAGGGAGGATGTTCCCAATGGTGGGTGTGTCCTTAACCAGGGGTCACAGTATGAGGATTCGGGGTAGATGATTTAGTACGGAGATGAGGTGAAATTTCTTCACCCTAGGAGTAGTGAGCCTGTGGAATTCAATACCACAGAAATTAGTTGATGCCAAAAGACTGAATGTATTCAAGAGGTGATTAGATAGCACTTGGGATAAATGGGATCAAAGGTTATGGGGAGAAAGCAGGATTAGGCTACTAAGTTGGACGATCAGCCATGATTGAGAAGAATGGTGGAGCGGGTTCAAAGGGCCGAATGGCCTCCTCCTGCTCCTATCTTCTAGGTTTCCGTATTATTCCTTCTGAACTATTCCCCACTCTCTAAGAGTATGTGAAATATAACACCCACATCTGGTTTAACATTATCACGTTATTCATCTGCACAATACAAATCACAGCAAGTGCAGAAAACACACGCCCACAGTTTTTTTTAAAAAAGAGAGAAAGAATAAATCAATCAATCAGTCTGTTACATACAAGCGGTAAGAATAGGGACAGCAAGTTGTTTTAAAGATTGTATTCAGTTTTAACAGTTGTCTCTCTTCTGGTAAAAGGATTTGTCAAGGTCAAGGGGTATTCATTCATTCTCCCATTCATAATGAGAGATCAGACAAACACGGTTCCTGGTAAGGTTTTGGAGTTCTGAGGAAGGATCAGTCAACCTAAAATGTTGACTGATTTCTCTCCACAGAAACTGCCAGACTTGCTCAGCTTTTCCAGAAATTTCTGTTTCTGTTTATTTTCGGGGTGATGGCTTGTTTTATTTGATCCAGTGCAGATGTGAGGCCCAATTTCAGTTGGGAACAGATAGTCAGTGTTAAGCCTGCTCAGTTGGTGGACACTGACTTTCTAAAGAACATAACAACATCATGGTCAAGTTAAATTAGAAAATGGAGTTTATTTGGTCCAGTATATTATGGGATGGAAACTGCTTCACAACATGGACAAGCATACAAACACACATGGAGAGATATAATAAAAGAAAAAACAAAGGATATTAGAGATCAAACATTTCCTTGCTCCTTACTACAGTCCAAAGAGTCTGTAGGGAATTAATAGTCTCAGAAACTCTTCATAGGATACAAGGAACAATCCCTCTTGCCTGTTACAGTGGCACCATCCCTCACTTCTTCCACCACGACATTGATGACTGTATCGGCACTGCCTTGTGCTCCCATGACGAGCTTGAATAGTTCATCACCAACCTCAAATTCACCTGGACCATCTCTGATACTTCTCTCTCTCCTTCCTGGACCTCTCCGTCTCTATTTGCGCTAACTGCCTCAGCAGCGACATCTATTTCAAACCCACCAACTTCCATAGCTACCTGGACTACACCTCCTCTCACTTACCCTCCTGCAATAGTGCAATCCCTTATTCCCAATTCATCCGTCTCTACCGTATTTGGTCCCAAGAATGGAGCGTTCCACTCATGGACATCCCAGATGTCCTCTTGCTTCAAGGACCACAACATTCCCATCCCTTCATTGAGCCACAAAGTCCTCAACCTCATCGCTTGCCTTTCCTGCACTTCTGCCCTCAAACCCTCTTCCCCCCACCACAACAAAAGTAAAGACAGAATCGCGCTTGTCCTCACATACCACCCCACCAACCTCCGCATCCAGCACATCATCCTCCGCCACTTTCGCCACCTACAATCCATCGTCACCACTAAACAGATATTTCCCACCCCACCCCAACTGCCTTTCATAGGGACCACTCAACTCCACGACTCCCTCATCCGCTCCACACTCCCCACCAATCCCACCACCCCGGTAGCTTTCCTGCAACTGCCAGAGGTACTACACCTCCCCTCTCATCTCCATCCAAGGCCCAAAGCAAACTTTCCACATCCGACAGGAGTTCACCTGTACATCCTCCACTCACGTCTTCAGTAATCCGTTGCTCCCGACGTGGCCTCCCCTACATCGGGGTGAGACCAAGTGCAGATTTGGTGACCGATTCGTGGAGCATCTGCACTCCGTACGCTATAGTCAACATCACCTTCCAGTTGCTAACCATTTTAACTCGCCCCTCCCTTTCCCTGGATGACATGTCCATCATTGGGCTCCTCCAGTGCCACAATGACGCATGCCAGACATGAACTGGAACAGTAACACCTCATTTTCTGCCTTGGGAGCCTACAGGCCAATGGCCTTAACGTAGAATTCACCAGTTTCAGAATCTTCCCACCCTCGGCCTCATCCGATGTCCAATCCTCCCTCTCATCCCCACCTCCTTGACCTGACACTACTTGTCCATCTTCTTTCCCACCTATCTGTCCCACTCTTGCCAGTGACAAAACCCCACTGTCCCCGACCTGCATCCACACATCACCATCCTACCTAACTTTCTCCAGCCCCACACCACCCCTCTCTATTTATTTCCAAGCTCCCTCCCCAGTCCTGATGAAGGGTGTAAACCTGGAATGTCAACTTTCCTGCTCCTCTGACGCTGTCTGACCTGTGTTCCTCCAGCTCCACACTTTGTGGAGATTGGCTGATGGTTTCTAGCTAGAAACCAAGAAGTTACAGCAATTGTCCCAGTGCAGAAAGCTTCAAAAGTCTGAAGAAATGTTACTGAAATGTTTACTTCTGCTTCACTATTTTGATAACAGAATATTTTACCTACAGAAAGCATAAGACAAAGGTTGTTTGTAGCTTTTTTTAGAAACAGGCCAAAAGATTTTCCATTGTAGTGGGAGTTAGAGGCATTGATTGCTGTTAATACATCAATGGAATAGCACTGACCCCTTCACTACTGGCTGTTTCAAAATTTAATGATTAAAAGGCAATTGGTTTACTACAATGGGAAACATGTGATCTAGCCGCTTGGCAGGGTAAAGACAATTACTATGGAGACAAAAGCTTCCATTACAAATAGCCAACTGTGTACTGCACATTCCAGCGGTCAAGTAGAATATAATGAACACAGTGTAATTTGGATTTCTTTTTGTTAAAATAGAAGTTTTAAAAAAAAATAAATTAGACATTTCTGTGTCAGGTTATCATACAACTGTAATCATTTCAAACCCATCAGGAGGTACCTTACTCTTTATTGTCCGGCTAATATTGACTTTGGGGAAATTTCTAGAAGGTTATTACTAAAGTCACAATCACAGCAGGTCCCGACCCAAAACATCACGCGTTCCTGCTCCTCTGATGCTGCTTGGCCTGTTGTGTCCATCCAGCTCTACACCTTGGTATCTCAGACTCTCCAGCATCAGCGGTTCCTACTATCTCTATCACAGCGGCCTTATTTGTTGGGCCGTTTAATGTGTTTTTAAAACACTCATTAAAATATGTAAATGTACACAGACAGACAGACAGGTGGATGGATATTATAGATTTTTTTTTGCTCAGTTTGTAACACTGGAGAAAAATGAAGACCACTATTGGCAAAAGAGCTCTAAGCTCTAGAACGCTCTCTCACAACCTCCGACTCTTTACCTTTCTTTTGTCTTGTGAAAATACTCATTCAAACCTGGCCAGGCTTTCGGCCATCTGCTTCAAAATCACTTTGTGGCTTGGTGTATACTTTGCCTCAAAAATGCTCCTGTGACACTATTTGGAATTTCAAATATGATGTAACCAACTCACTAAGAATAAGACAAACTCAGTTTCAACCCTGTCTTCTGACTCAGAAGTGATAGACCTATCAGTTGAGCTCAGATGACATCTGAAAATTCTACGACATTGCTGCTTAGTGACCAGAATATCCCTTCCCTCAGGACTTTTAACCAACTTATAAGACAGAATTCTAAGCTTAACCCATTTGTCGCTGCTAAACAGTGGAATAAGTGGCCTTCAGGACGAAGGCCAACGTGTCAATTCCAATCCATCTCATTGTGTTAGTTGTGACTGACATAAACAATTCATTTACCTTGGGCTTCATTTTGGAAACCTCTGCAGGAGTCAGTGTGTCAGCTTTAGCAAGGAGAGGTACAATGTTCACCTTATCATGCACAGCTTTCATAAATTCCACATCCAAAGGCCGTAACCTTCAAGACCAAACAAAATTTAAATCACGACAAAGTCTCGGTTCTGGCTAATGTCAATTTGATAAGAGTTATTTTAGCTTAGAATTAAAAGCTATCACAACATTGTTTATAGTGTTCAAACTCTTCTTCTGAGGGGTTTCTTTCATGGGGGATTAAGTGCCATATATTTATAGGAGGTGATGGCCTAGCGTATTATCACTAGGCTGTTAATCCAGAGGCCCAAGTTAATGTCCTGGGGTCCCAGGTTCGTATCAGGCCATGGCAGAAAATGGAATTTGAGTTCAATTAAAACAAAGTCTGGAACTAAGAGTTCAATGATGACCAGGAGTCCATTGCCAAAAGTTAGAAAAACCCTTTAGGGAAGGAAATTGCCATCCTTACCTGGTTTGGTCCACATGTGATTCCAGACCCATGGCAATGTGGTTGAGTCTTAACAGCCCTCTGGGCAATTAGGGATGGGCAATAAATGCTGGCCTAGCCAGCGACGCCCTCATCCCATGAATGAATAAAAAAAATCCAGTCACACGTTGGCAAGACACTGGCACTTTACACGAGATTCGAAACCAAATAGGCTTTTTATCAAAACCAGGATTTGTTTTCGTTTCAGAGAGTCCTACACTTGGTCAGCTCCAGAGAAGATGTTCTTTTCTTCGAGGAATTTATTGAAGAGAAATCAATTTTATTCAGTTAATCGGGTTAGTGGTTGATCTTATTTAATTTTTATATGTTGGATATTTTTAAAATTTTTTCCCCCCTTTTTAAACAATATCAAGGTAACTAAAGGTAGTTTATTTTATCTACAAGATGTTACTGAAACATTCCTTTTTTAGGCTTAATGTTTTTACAGCCATATAGGTACAGATTGAGTTAGCTAATAGATTCAGAAAAGTTATTATCCAGCAGGATCAGTCAGATAGAAGGCCGGCTGTCAGGAAAGGCAAGAAAGTAGTTCAAAAGTCTCCAGTTGTGATTCCTCTATCAATAGATAATTCCGTTTTTGGAACATTTGAAGGAGAATGGAAGGGCCTGTCAGTTATTGGACACTTGGAATGATTATTACATCTTGTCAAATGCTGCTTAACATAAGAGTTGTTGTTACAGGGGACTCTCCTATTAGGGGCAGAGAGTGTAAATTTAGGATGTAAATTATTGCTTTCCTGGTGCTAGAATTAAGGACGTTTCTATTTGTTCCAAGCATGTTGTTAAAGGTTAGATTGAGAAGACAGAAATTATTGTATACATTGGTAGGAATAACATGTTTAGGGATAAGATTAAAGCAGTACAGAGTGAATTTAAACAGTCTGGCAGAAGATTAAAAAATAAAACATTAGAAGTAGTAATTTCTGGTTTACTCAAGATGCCAAACTCAAATGAGGAAAGGAACTAAAGGTTAAAGTTGATAAATCAATGGCTGAAGAGCTGGTGTGTTGTTCAGAGATTCCAGTTTTTGGACAACTGGGCTGACTTTTGGGATAGAAAACATCTGGCCATAAAGGACAGGTCTAACCTAAACTGGAAAGAGATCAATATCCTAGCAGGGAGATTTGCTCATTCTATTAAGGGACACTTTATGCTGATAGAGAAGGCAAATAGAGGAATTCTAAGTAGCAGTATAAATGGGAGGATTGGTGGGGTTGGTAGGTTCTGGATGTGAGGAGAGCGCATCGATTAGAAAAGAAAGACAAGAGAGAGTCAGGGTTTATTTCAATGCAAGGGGTAAGGCTGATGAACTCAGGATATATTTAAAAACATGGGATTGAGACATCATAACTATTACAGAACGTGGCTGAGAGATGGGCATGACTGGCAGCTCAATGTTCCTGGCTTCAGATGCTACATGAAGGTTAGAAAAGGAGGCAAGATGTGGGGGGGGGGGGGGGGGGTGTTTTTGATTAAGGAATAAATTACTGCTGTAACGAGAGAAGATATTTCTGAAAAAAAAGTATCCCAGTTAAAAATGTACAGGTAGAAATTGCAAATAAGAAAAGGAAAGATCACTGTGATGGAATTGTACAATAGACCTTCCAATAGTAGGAAAGAAATTGACATAAAAGTAGTGCAGGGAGATATCAGACATATGTAAGCAAAACAAGGCTGTCGTAATAGAGGATTTAAATTTTCTAAACAGTGACTGGGACTAGTGTAGTGCTAAAGGTTTGGATAGTGAAGAATTTGTCAAACGTGCTCAAGAAATTTTTTATCAATATGCGAATGCTCCTACTAGAAACGGAGCAAAACTAGACTTTTTGGGCCATAAGGCAGGGCAGATGACTGAAGTAAAAGTGGGAAACACTTTAGATCGAGTGATCCTAATTCTATTAGTTTCAAAATAGTTGTGGAAAAGGATAAGCTTCCATAAAAGCTAAAGTTTTTAATTGGAGTGAGGCAAATTTTAAATGGTATGAGATAAGGCCTTTCAAAAGATGATTGGGTTAGATAGGGTGGATAGGGAGAGCCTTTTTCCTAGGATGGTGACGGCGAGCACGAGGGGGCATAGCTTTAAATTGAGGGGTGAAAGATATAGGACAGATGTCAGAGGTAGTTTCTTTACTCAGAGAGTAGTAAGGGAATGGAACGCTTTGCCTGCAACGGTAGTAGATTCGCCAACTTTAGGTACATTTAAGTCGTCATTGGACAAGCATATGGATGTACGTGGAATAGTTTAGGTTAGATGGGCTTCAGATTGATATGACAGGTCGGCACAACATCGAAGGCCGAAGGGCCTGTACTATGCTGTAATATTCTATGTTCTATGGTCTATGGTCTTGACTTTTCACAGGCAAAAAGGATGTCTGATGAGTGGGAGGCATTCCAGAGTGTGATGACAAGAGTTCAGAGGCATTTTGTTCCTGTTAGAGTGAAGGTTAAGTCTGGTAAGATGGAGGAACAATGGACGAATAAAGATATTCAGGTTCTAGTCAAGAATAAAAAAAAGAGAATCTTATTTTAGATATATTGATTCAATTGAATCTCTTAAATCAATAGAAAGTGTGTCCAGGCATTCTTGAGAGAAAAATCAAGAAGGCAGAGATAACATTGGCAGATAAGGTTAAGGATAATCCAAGGAGTTTCTATGAATACATTAAGAGCAAGACGGTAATGAGGGAGGGGTTGAGCCTCTTAAAGATCAAGGAGGTTGTCTTTGTGTTGAACCCCATGAAATGCAAGAGACACTAAATGAATATTTCATGTTGATTGTTATTTGGAGAAAGAAATGGAGTCTAGAGAATGCAGAGAAGTAAACTTCTGTGTTTTAAAACAGTTTGCATTACAGAAGAGGAAGTTTGGGAAGTCTTTGAGAATATAAAAGATGGATATATCTCTGGGATCTGATCTAATGTATTCCAGAATGCTATGGGAAGTAAGGGAGGAAATTACAAGGCCCCTTGCAGAAATATTTGCATCATCTAATACTAAGAGTAAGGTGACGAATGACTGGAAGGTGTTGGATGTTGTACCTTTGTTTAAGGAATGTTGTAAGGAGAAACAGGGGAACTATAAACCCGGAATCTGACTTCAGCTGGGGTAAATTGTTGTAGGTGATTTTAAAAGACAGACTTTACGGACATTTAGAGGGATAGTTAGCATGGATTGTATGAGGAAGACAGTGTCTCACAAACTTGAGAGTTTTTGTGAGGAAATTACCAAAAGAGTTTGATGATGGCACAGCAGATGTTGTTTATTTGGATTTTAGTAAAGCTCTTGACAAAGTTCTGCATAGGAGACTAATTAGTAAAGCTAGCGCACATGGCATTCAGGGTGAGCTTGCCAGTTGGATACATAATTGGCTTAACAGCAGGAGACAGAGTAATGGTGAAGGGTTGCTTTTCAGCTGGAGGCCTGAGACTAGCGGTGTTCCACAGGGATAACGGGAACTGCAGATGCTGGAGAATCCAAGATAACAAAGTGTGTAGCTGGATGAATACAGCAGACCAAGCAGCATCTCAGAAGCACAAAAGCTGAAGTTTCGGGCCTAGACCCTTCATCAGGGTCTAGGCCCGAAACGTCAGCTTTTGTGCTCCTGAGATGCTGCTTGGCCTGCTGTGTTCATCCAGCTACACACTTTGTTATCTTGGTGTTCTGCAGGGATTGGTTCTGGGTCCTCTTTTGTTTGTCATTTATACAAATGATTTGGAGAATATAGAAGGCGTGGTTAGTAAGTTTATGGACAACACCAAAATTAGGGACATTGTATACAGTGAAGAAGGTTATCTAAGATTACAAAGGGATCTTGATGAAATGGGTCAATGGGCTGAAAAAATGGCAGATGGGGGTCAATCTGGATAAATGTGAGGTAATGCATTTTGGCACAACAAACAAGGGTAGGGCTTATACAAATAATGGTAGGGCCTCACGTAATCTTGTGGAACAGAGGCACCTAGGGGTGCAGCTACATATTTCTTTAAAGTTTGCGTCACATATAGACAGGGTGGTTAAAAAGGCATTTGGCATGCTTGTCTTCATCACTCAGTCCTTTGAGAATAGGAGTTGGGACATTTTGTTGAAGTCATACAGGACATTGGTGAGGCTTCTTCTGGAATACTGTGTCCACTCTGGTCACCCAGTTTATAGAAAAGGATGTTATCGAGCTGGAGAAGGTTCAGAAGCGATTTACCAGGATGTTGCTGGATATGGAAGGTTTGAATTATGAAGGAAAGGCAGGATAGGCTGGGACTTTTCTCACTGGGGTGTAGGAGGTTGAGAGGTGACCTTATAGTAGTTTATAAAATAATGAAGAGTACAGATAGAGTTGATGGTAGTTGTCTTTTCCATAGGACGGGGAGTTTCAAGACTAGGCGGCACATTTGTAAAGGTGAGAGGAGAGAAACCTAAAAAAAGACTAAAGAAGCGAATTGTTGTGTCTGTGGAATGAACTTTCTGTGGAAGTGGAGAATGTGGGTACAATTACAATGTTTAAAAAGACATTTGGAAGGATATATGAATAGGTATGCAGGATGCAGAGATGGGTTGAGAGGTGGCAGATGGAGTTCAACCTGGATAAATGCGAGGTGATGCATTTTGGAAGGTCGAATTTGAAAGCTGAGTACAGGATTAAGGATAGGATTCTTGGCAGTATGGAGGAACAGAGGGATCTTGGCGTGCAGATACATAGATCCCTTAAAATGGCCACCCAAGTGGACAGGGTTGTTAAGAAAGCATATGGTGTTTTGGCTTTCATTAACAGGGGGATTGAGTTTAAGAGTCGTGAGATCTTGTTGCAGCTCTATAAAACTTTGGTTAGACCGCACTTGGAATACTGCGTCCAGTTCTGGGCGCCCTATTATAGGAAAGATGTGGATGCTTTGGAGAGGGTTCAGAGGAGGTTTACCAGGATGCTGCCTGGACTGGAGGGCTTATCTTATGAAGAGAGGTTGATTGAGCTCGGACTTTTTTCATTGGAGAAGAGGAGGAGGAGAGGGGACCTAATTGAGGTATACAAGATAATGAGAGGCATAGATAGAGTTGATAGCCAGAGACTATTTCCCAGGGCAGAAATGGCTAGCACGAGGGGTCATAGTTTTAAGCTGGTTGGAGGAAAGTATAGAGGGGATGTCAGAGGCGGGTTCTTGACACAGAGAGTTGTGAGAGCATGGAATGCGTTTTCAGCAGCAGTTGTGGAAGCAAGGTCATTGGGGTCATTTAACAGACTGCTGGACATGCATATGGTCACAGAAATTTGAGGGTGCATACATGAGGATCAATGGTCGGCACAACTTTGTGGGCTGACGGGCCTGTTCTGTGCTGAACTGTTCTATGTTCTAATAGGAAAGGTTTGGAGGGATGCGGGTCAGGAGCAGGCAGGTGGGACTACTTTAGTTTGGGATTATGTTCGACATGAATTGGTTGGACTGAAGGGTCTGTTTCTGTGCTGTAGGACTCTGATTTCTGGATGTGAGTTTGCTCGCTGAGCTGGAAGGTTAGTTTTCAGACGTTTCGTCACCATTCTAGGTAACATCATCAGTGAGCCTCCGACGAAGCGCTGGTGTTATGTCCCACTTTCTATTTATCTGGTTATGTTTCCTTGGGTTGGTGATGTCATTTTCTGCGTTGGTGATGTCATTTCCTGTTCTTTTTCTCAGGGGATGGTAGATTGGCTCCAAATCAGTGTGTTTGTTGATGGAGTTCCAGTTGGAATGCCATGCTTCTAGGAATTCTCGTGCGTGTCTCTGTTTGGCTTGTCCTAGGATGGATGTGTTGTCCCAATCAAAGTGGTGTCCTTCCTCGTCTGTACATAAGGATACGAGTGATAGTGGGGGTCATGTCGTTTTGTGGCTAGTTGATGTTCATGTATCCTGGTGGCTAGCTTTCTGCCTGTTTGTCCAATGTAGTGTTTGTCACAGTTCTTGCAAAGTATTTTGTAGATGACGTTCGTTTTGTTTGTTGTCTGTATAGGGTCTTTTAAGTTCATTAGCTGCTGTTTTAGTGTGTTGGTGGGTTTGTGGGCTACCCTGATGCCAAGAGGTCCGAGTAGTCTGGCAGTCATTTCGGAAATGTCTTTGATGTAGGGGAGAGTGGTTATGGTTTCTGAGCCCGTTTTGTCTGTTTGTTTGGGTTTATTGCTGAGGAATCGGCGGACTGTGTTCAGAGGGTACCCATTCTTTTTGAATACGCTGTATCGGTGATTTTCCTCTGCTCTGCGTAGTTCCTCTGTGCTGCAGTGTGTGGTGGCTCATTGGAATAATGTTCTAGTGCAGCTTCGTTTGTGGGTGTTGGGATGGTTGCTCCTGTAGTTCAGTATTTGGTCCGTATGTGTTGTTTTCCTGTAGACGCTGGTTTGAAGTTCCCCATTGACTGTTCGCTCTACTGTGACATCTAGGAATGGCAGTTTGTTGTTGTTTTCCTCCTCTTTTGTGAATGTTATGCCAGTAAAGGGTATTATTGATGGTCTTGAAGGTTTTCTCTAATTTGTTTTGTTTAGTGATGACAAAGGTGTCATCCACATAGCGGACCCAAAGTTTGGGTTGGATGATTGGCAGAGCTGTTTGTTCGAGTCTCTGCATTACTGCCTCTGCTAAGAACCCTGATATCGGAGATCCCATGGGTGTACCGTTGGTTTGTCTGTAGGTTTTGGTTATTGATAGCGAAGTGGGTGATGAGGCATAGGTCCACTAATTTGATGACGTTGTCCTTGCTGATGAGGTTGGTGGTGTCTGGTGTATGTGTCTTCGGTTCTTCTAATAGTGTAGTCAGTGTTTCTTTGGCCAGGTTGATGTTGATGGATGTGAACAGGGCTGTTATGTCAAAGGAGACCATTATTTCATCCTCTTCTATCTTGGTGTCTTTGATGGTGTTCAGGAATTCTTGGGTGGAGCGAATGGAGTGGTGGGAGTCTTCTACTAGAATGGTGACGAAACGTCTGAAAACTATTCTTCCAGCTCAGCGAGCAAACTCACATCCAGAACCTCAACCTGAGCTACAAATCTTCTAAAAACTCTGATTTCATTAACTAATTGTGGAAAGCACACAGCAATTCCTGATATAAACTTAAAATACCGAAGGTGTTAGGGATCTGAAATGAAAAAGGAAGAGTAGCTTTTGCAGCATCTGCAGAAAGAGAAAAAGATTTAATATTTCAAGTCTGTTTGTGTTATTGTTATTTCAAAACTGGAGGGAACGGAAATTATGTTTCTTTCACTGTGTTGATGAACTGGGAGGAGGAGCAACCGGAACAGATTCTGAGGTTGCCCAGAGTAGGGGCAAGTGGAGTAGTATTGGTAGCAAAGGACAGATTTAGATGAACAGTGTGTCTTAGTGGTCACTATTAACAGTTAATAATAGGCCAACAAAAGGACAGGGTTCATGATCCAAAGTTGTTGAATTCAATGTTGAGCCCTGAAGACTGTAAAGTGCCGAAGTGGAAAATTAGGTGCAGTTCTTCCAGCTTGTTTCAGTCTACTCTGAGTACTGCAGGTGGCCTAGGACAGAAATACTAGCATCTGAAATCTACAGCCAGTGGGCTAGGCACGCTCATTGGGAACGTAGCCTTTTTAGTTCCACGGACCCAACAAATTTACAATAGCATTCATTTGAATCAGTTGTTCTTAGTCTTATCCAGCTGTGGTAACGCTAAGTGTTCCAGTTTTTGTAGTTCATACCTTCCAATTTTTGCTTCTATTCATATTGGGATGAAGCACCGATATGGCCAATAGAAATTCAGTAATTCACTCAAAACCATTCCCAGACAGCAAATGTCAACTAGCTTCTCGACTTGGGTCACAAATACTGGAGTGGAGCTCAACTCCAAATTGCACAGATTCCCAAATCATTTTGAATTGTGAGGTATTTCTTTGGAGTGTCAGGCGTGACTGGACTGGAACAGTAAAACTGTCATATCAGGTCTGCTGTCAAAATATTTCAAGTTTACCCATGGCCAAATGGAGAGATGAAGTAAAGGCAGCAGTGAATTCGGTTGTCCACAATATTTTTCCTGTTCACACCACTCTCATCACGGAAATACTGCTCAAACTGCTGGTCGATGTAATCAGCAATAGGTTTCCAGCTGAAGAAGAAATAAAATCAAATTCACAAGAATTTACATTGGCAAACCACAGAGTTAACGATTCACTAAGAGGGGAGAGGGGCATGAAAACAACTACTATTACCAGTTGTCTCTCATCATGTAGAGAGATGTTAACAGCACCATGCTTTTGAAATGGCCTGGGGTGTCACTGCTCCATCAGTGAAACTGAATGACAATTGATTCTACGATATCGGGAGAGGAGTGCCAATAGCACTGTAACATTGAGGATGGGGAAGGTCAATAGCTCTGGGTCATACTGACATAGAAATGTGCAAAATTTGGGGAAAAGCAGATTTCAATAACACTATCAAAGCAAGAGATCAAATTAATGAAATAACAACAAGATTTACTATTAACAAAGCTTTAAGAAAAAGCAAGAGAGGAACCTATTTTACCCGAAGGTTTGTGATAGTAAAGAGAACATGTAAAAGATTATACCATAATAGATTAGGGCAAGTGACAGGTATAAATCATGAGTAGGGGATATGAGAGTATTAACAATTTGTATTGTAGTGAAGGAACATCATTCAATATTATGATAACAGAGCAGTGACAGTGTTACAGGATCAAGAAGTCACTTCTTACATCTTGAAAGCTATTCATCACTCAAGTTGATGAGCACAGTCTTTAATTTCATGCATTACGTTCTAATTACCAAGAGAGAGCCAACTCTCCAGGACACCTTCTCCTAAGCTGTCGATTTACAATGTGATTTTTGCTTCTTATTTATTCTACAGAGGCAAACTGTTAGCTCCATGTACCATTCTTGGTTATTTATAGCATCACCAAATCCTGGCGTGTCAATGATCGTTAGCCGAAGCCGAACTCCCTTCTCCTCAATTTCCACCGAATGTTTGGTGATATCAACAGTCTGGGTGATCCTCTCTGGAAAGGCAAAGAAAGTTGGGTTAGCACTGCAGTTAAACTGTACAAAATTCAAGGATGAGGACAATCTTTAAACGTATGGTTTGCAATGTCCTTATTTCCCAAATGAAATCTCATCCTTTTGACCTTTGTCACTTATGGATTTCCATTTAAGTCCAGACTGGATGTATTGAAGTGTAACGTTGAAACAAGGATCTGAATAAAGTCCTGACTAAGGAGAATAAAGATTCCTCTTTCTATCCTTTCTCAACGGTCAGCACTCCTGCCTCACAACACCAAGGGCTTGGGTTTGATTCCAGCCTCGGACAACTGTCTGTGTGGAGTTTGCATGTTCTCATGTCCGCGTGGATTTCCTCTGGGAGCTCTAATTTCCTCCCGCAGTCCAAAGATGTGCAGGTTAGGTGGACTGATCACATTAAGCTGCCCATTATGTCGAGGGATGTGCAGGCTAGATAGATTAGCCATGGAGAAATGTGGGGTTATGGAGTTAGGGTAGGGGTTGGGTCTGGGTGGGATGCATTTCGGAGGGTCAGTGTGACTCGGTGGGCCAAATGGCCTGCTTCCATACTGTAGGGATTCTATGTTCTATGTTCTATCAACTGTGAGCACCAACAGACCTCAATCCAATCGCCAGACCACAGAAGTTTAGTAATTCTCAATCCAATTCGTTAATAGAATGGGTCAGTATACACAAATTCAACATGATTCTAAAAATTTTAGTTTGTGGCCACAGATGGACCTCAATGGGAAATGAAATGAAAAGAGGTGTCACTTTTGAATTTCAGGGGAGACATGAGCTGGGGTTGTCCAGTTTGCAGTTTGATTACAGCATCAGGTTCAACAAGCCTGTGACTTCCACTACAACCTGTAACAATTTTCTTCCCCGATTACACACTTTTCAGCACATCTTTTGTGCAAGAGAGTAGCAGCACATGATAAACAGCAAATTACATGGACTGGGTAGGCAGGGGGTTCTCACCACTGTCTGAACCTTGCACAGTTAAACAGTGACATGCCATTTTTGGTGTTGATGGTGGGGGGTATGGGGAGATCAGGAAAGGGGATGGTGGCTCAGTGGTTAGCAACGCTGACTCACAGTGCCAGGGACCCAGGTTCGATTCCACCCTCGGGCGACTGTCTGTGTGGAGTTTACACATTCTCCCCATGTCTGCGTGGGTTTCCTCCAGGTGCTCCGGTTTCCTCGCTCAGTCCAAAGATGTGCGGGCTAGGTGGATTGGCCATAGTAATTTGCCCTTGGTGTTCAGGGATGTGTAGATTAGGTGGATTATAGAGGGATGGGTCTGGGTGGGATGCTCTAAGGGTCGGTGTGGACTTGTTGGGCTGAAGGGCGTGTTTCCACACTGTAGAGATTCTATGAGTAAAGGCCACATAAGCACTACTTCATTCTTATGTCAGGAGGATGGAAGGAGCTTGTGTGGATTTTCCATACCTCTCCTGATATATCACAAAACAGACACAAATTATCCCCTAGGGATACTGAGTCCTTATTTGGAGAGTCTACTGCAGGCTGCCTTGAAAGAAGAGAGGTGCTCTTCATTAGTGCTGGCATCAGGACGACTTCCCAGATGGCATGGGCTGATATCACAGAACTGATCAGTGCCTATGGCTGTCACTGACATACCCAGAGGACACAATGCAGGTACAGGATGCACAATTTTCTGTGCTCCATTATGTTAAGTGGCATCATCGTCTCACTGCAAACTCCCTTTTAGCGGTAACAATTCACCTCTGTACAGGCATCTCACATTGGCTGCAAGCTTCAGGATCACAAGCATGCTTACGCCACTTCTGTACTGACTGTAACAAGGTCAGGCAGCTGGACCTCGTAGAATGAGTTCCCTCATTGGGGCTTTTAATGCAGTCTAATCAGGGAGCCCTGGCTGACAGATAAAAAGTAGAGTGTCAGTGATACTGACACCCTGGTACCCGACTCTGAATGAGGCAGTAGTATAGTCAAATACACTTCATGTCTAAGTAAAGGATGATTTGTGATGGGATACTGGCCTCTGAAGTGTAATTTCAACCTTTATGTTGCAAATCTTCTGACATTTCCTGGGTACCATGGTTCCTACTCCCTTACTCAGAGAGGCGCATCACCTTGCATTCTCACCAACTGTTTATTAACACATTCCCATCTGACTACATTGTTTTGTTTCTCATTCTCTCTCACTCAGAGATAGCACCCAACAAGCTGAAGCCCAGGCAGGTGGAAAGGTGCTGGATTTCCACCTCAACACCAAATCCAAGGAGGAGGCAGCGAAGCTGATGGGTAAAGACAGAGGTTCAATGCCAATGGAGCAATTGGCCATGGCAGAACCCAGTGAGGAATATTGCAGTCTGTTCATCTAAGATGTGCAGGCAGTCTGCACATTCCTCTAGAAAAGGATTTGTCACCAACAAATTCTTTTGTTTCTTTTCTGCTGGTACTAGCACTCAACAGCAAAGATAAATGGGTATAAGTCCACAGCCTACGTCCAGCAGCACCACCAGCATCTCCATTGAGAATGACATCTCTGAATCCTCAAGTAATTTATTGGCATAGGGTTCACTTAGATGTTCTGCCAGCACAGAAATACACACTTGCCCCTCCTCCATGGGTACCTTACCTACAGTAGTAGCTTTGGGGACTGCATTTAGTGAGAATTGGTGTGTATTAATACCGAGGAATGCCATAAACACCACCGATGTTGAAATATTACAGGCTTGTGGAAGGAACAGCTTAGGAACTTGGAGGGGGCTGTGATATCTAAAATTCAAGTCCTCCTTAAAATCTCCAGCAAAGTCAATCATTTCACTGTAATTTGTGGCTAACATGCAATATTGTTTAATACATAAATCTCATCTAGTTAGACCAGTATGTGGTTTTCCTCTACTAGGGAAGTGATCACCAAAAAAAAGTGGGATTTATCCATTTTCCTGTGAAACGTTGGGAATATAACACTTCAGCCACAAGAAGATGGAAATCCTTCATAGTGGCCACAAAACATGGGAAAACCCTAGCACAGCAGCATAGAGCAGTAGCATGGTTATAACTGCATACAGAAAGCTTTAAAACAAGTTAAATAAATAATCACACTCAGAAGACATGACATCAGAAATAAAATTGCCAGGATGATTTAATTTCAGGGATGGGTCAAAAACACAGCACTTGATATTTTGAAGAAAACAGTTCTTACTATGCAAAATTGTTCCAAAAATAGATGCTGAATCAAAAGCAGAACAAGAAAATACTTCTTTGCAAATTTGAGATTAGATGATGTTAATGCTTGCAAAGGGGTGAAACAAAGCAAGAGAGATTTCTGAAGTACTGAAAGTCTTTCACGATTACTGTAATACCAGATAACGTAGTTGTCCAAAGGGCATGATTTACTGGAAGAACTCCACATCCAGAGGAATTCAACAATAATTTATAATCTCTGTAGATTAGTGATAAAAAGCAACAATTGTGATTCGGATTGCTCGTGAGTCTCTCAGATTTATTAGTCCAAAAACACCAGACTCCAGAGAAGTTAATTTAGACGGTGAATGAAACCGAAGTCCAGAAGCAACACAAGTCAATCCTAAAATGAAAAAGCTGATCTTGCCATAAGAATTCCATTGAACATGGAACACACAGAATTCATTAGTACAAAAACCATACATGAGACAAGTGAGAAAACCACACAGTGAGTGGGACTGGTAAGAGACATTAAGACTTCTTGTCACAAATACAGACTACTAATTAAAAGTGAATACTTTGTCACACAATAGATTATTTTTCATAAAATGTGAAAAAGTGGGGTAGAATTTCAGAAAAGCAAGAATCAAATAACTACCCATAAGGTTAATGAGGTAGAATAGTTTACAGCTGAAGAAAAACCTATAAAGTTTCTGGGGGAAATGTGTGATACAGACCTTACAGACCTTACATTTTGGAAAGTTGATATTTATGTCAATGGTCATCTTAGAAATTTCAAGTTACGCACTGGAGCAAGTGTCACAGTGTGTCAGCCATGGTTAAGTAAACAATGTGTACAGCTAACAACATTGCACCTGTATTGTCCAGAAGGTTATGATTAAAAGGCAAGCTACAAGCAACGATCTAAAAAAGGAGATGCCAAATAGTCAAACACCAGGTGCACCTCACAATCAAGAATTCTCAGTAAAGTAGGAATTCACGTCTAGCACTCAATCTTCTACAAATGGTGGAAGGAGTTTACATTATTTAGTCAAGAATTAATTGGTCAAGGAACAGCCTTTTAAACTACCTGTCAAAGGACAACTAGAAGATTTCATAGATTTCCCTTACAAATAGTAGAGTCAAAACAAAACTAAACCCATTGACATTACTTATGTTGGCATAAGATATATGTTCACTTTGTGAATAAGATGGGAAACAGTCAATACTGGGAGGGGTAGAAATGTTTTCCATCACTATCAACACCAGAGAGAGAGTGTTCAAATTACAGGAATCAGCAAGATTTTGGAGAAAACACAATGAGATAGTCAGTGAACAGTATTCCCCTGTGGAGTCACTTGATGAATCTATAACTGAATTAACTCAGACAGCAACACAGCTCGGTCAACAAATAACTTGGGTAATCAAATCTGTTAGATGTTGAGGTAATTTGGAAGGGATACTTTCAAGTGGAATATTTGACTTCCTTATCTTGTCAGGAAGAACCTTCAGTAAGAGTGACAGGGATTATTTCAAGCAAGAAGCAATTCTCAAAATTTCCGATGAAATCGCCACCTACTTTTGGCATTGCCCTTCAAAATCGTCAGAGAAATGCACAGCTATGAGACAATTTTTGTGAAATTCACTGTATACAGCAACCTTTCCAGGTACCAAGCCCCTTGTGTCACCCATTAGTACCTCCCATTGTTTCCATTTGCTATCCTTGTGGCATTATGATCCTCCATTCTCCACACTCACACCCAGATTTTTGTTTTTTTTGCCAAGACCTCACTGTCATCATTAACATTCTCATTAGACGCCTGGAGGTCTTTACTTTTTAGGATCCCCCAAACCCCTAACTCCGACATTCACCCTTCAGTCTCACCCCAATGTGTATGCTCCTTGACCATCAGCTATCAAAATCTACCCTAACATATTCAGCTGGGACTATTCCCTACACTGCACAATACCTCCAGACAGGAGCTTGGGGACAGGTCTCATGGACAGTTATGGCCTAGTGGTAATATCACTATACCCAAGTCTCTTGGTTAATAGTAATATCTCAGGGACCCAGGTTCAAATCCCACCACAGCAGATGGTGGAATGTGAATTCAATAAAAAAGAATCTGGAATTAAGAGTCTAATGACCACATGATTCCATTGTCAATTGTTGTAAAAACCCAACAGGTTCACTCTTGTCCTGTAGGGAAGTAAACTGCCATCCTTATATGGTCTGGCCCATGTGACTCCAGACCCACAGCAGTGTGGTTTTCTCTTAACTGCCCTCCGGGCAATTAGGGATTGACAATAAATGCTGGCCTAGCCAGTGATACCTCCATCCAATGAATGAATACAAAAATGTTGCCCACAGCAGGGATGATGCCATGAACAAGGCCTTCGGTACCCTAAAATGGCTGCTGTCTGTGCCCTCCTCCCCAGAATGCATTCAAGCACTTTCACCCCCTCAGGCTGACTGGTATTCATTCCCACCCCCTCAGGCTGACTGCCTCATGTTGCTGGATGGGTCAGACACATCTTCATGTTGCCCACATGAGGAAGTTTAATGCTGACATTGTTTGATCAAAATATGATCTCCTCAGAATAATCCGCGCCTACACTGGCAGCAAATTGACCAATGTGCACTTTTAGATCTTGTTTAAGGTTGTACAGGCAAACAACACGTAAATGAAGCTTCAATGATTCCAATCCACTTGTTCCCAGATGTGCGAACTGGGCAAAACAAAAGCCAAGTGGCACCACTGTTATTCTCACATAATGGCAGTATTAGAAGACCATTGACCAATGTACTGAGTATCGATGACATCCTCTTCCGACTTGATCCAGCTACTGTGGACAGTCTGAAGGGCATGAGGTAAAGGTAATTCATGCTATTTTAGTACAGAGAGTTTCCAAAAAAAAAGAAATTATCTTAAGAGTTTGACTGAGAGAGGAAAAAAATATTTACAGCATATTTTGTTTCCAACGTTTCGAAGATATTTTCCAATGTTGCTGATCTCATCAAATGCAGACTGTCCCATTTCCACTCAACACCAAAGATCAATCAGACTACTTCAACAAAAATCTGACCTTCTGTATTGAGGAACTTTTTGTCCTTGTACAGGTCTGTAAGGAAAAGGCTGTTAACCAGGGTAGATTTCCCAAGGCCAGATTCCCCTGAAAGGAAGCAACAAAAGGCAGTTAAGATGTGAGCCATTGAACATTTATGTACGTTCATAGACATCCAATTGTTTTGTGGTTGGGCATACAGATCAAGAGAGAATAGAGATCAGCCTGTTTGATTGACAAGGGTACAGTGTCTGAAATACATTACTGACTGAATTTCAGGCCTAACGTGACTCAGTTTCGCCTGTTGACTAGTTTGAAAACTAAGACATGCAACTTAATTTTTTAACTAATGCCTTTGGTTGGGGAGGCCTGTGTGCATTGGAAAATGTTTCCCAGTGCCACCGTCTATGTCTGAGACAAACTGCTCAGCTTGCCAGTTGTTAGAATAAATCTGTACTTGTGCTATGGCCACAACGGTGAGATCGCTGTTGTGCAGCAGCTTTTCAAGTTGCACTGAGGTTGTGTGTCTGTCATGGTGGTATTGCTAGCAGCTGATATAATTGGGCTAGCTGCTGATCACACTACTGCAAACTGTTACTGTACTCTATCCACATGTATACACTGACACAAGTCATTACCAAACAAGCAAGCCTACAAGGACCATGATTTTTTTTTATATCTTTTAAGGGATGTGGGCATCACTTGCGAAGCCGGCATTTGTCGCTCATGCCTAAAACCCCTCCAGAATAAGTGGCTGTGAGCTGTTTTCATGAAATCCTGCTGTCCTTTCAATGTAGGTGCACCCACAGTATTGTTCGGAAAGCCGTTCTGGGATTTTGATCTGACGATAGTGTTGGAATGCGGATACATTTCCAAGTCAGGACTGTGTGTGTTTCGACGGGGAACTTGCAGGGTCCCTCCTGGTGGAAGGTGCTAAGTTACTGCAGTGCATCTTGTCGACAGGACAAACTGCTACCGCTGTGCATTGATGCTAAAGGGAGCTTGGTAAAGATGTTCAATGCGAACTAAGTGAGTTGCTTTCTCCTAGACTGTGTCAAGCTTGAGTGTGTTGTTGGAGCTACCCTCATCCAGGTAAGTGGAGAGCATTTTGCCAGGTAGGTGGTGGTGAGGCATTTGGGAAGTCAGGAGATAAGTGACTCACTGCAGAACACTAGCCTGTGATATGCTCATGTAGTGACAGCTCAGTCCAGTTCAGTTTGAGGTTTCAGCAATGTCAATGCCATTGAATGTCAGGGGGTGATGGTCACTGCCTGGCACTCGTGTGGTGTGAATATTACTCGCTAGTTATCAGCTCAGACCTGGATATTCATCAAGGTCTTACTGCATATAAACACACGTGTAGTACCTGGGGAGACACAACAGTGCTAAACATTATGCAATCAGCAAAACATCCCCACTTCTGACCTAATAAAAGGGAAGATCATTGAGGAAGCAGCTGAAGGCGGTTGGGACTAAGTTACTACCCTGAGGAGCTCCTGCAATGAAGTCCTAGAACTGAGATGATTGACCTTCGACAACCACAACCAACTTCCTTTGTGCTGGGTATGACTCCTACTGGCAGAGTGTTTTCAACCTGATTTCCATTGATTCCAGTTTTGCCAGGGATCCTTGATACCCACTCAGTTTAATGCAAGCTTGGCGTCAATGGCAGTCACTGCCACTTTACCTCCGGACTTCAGCTCTTTTGATCATGTTTGCACAGAGGCTCAAATGAGGTCAGGAGCTAAACAGGCCAAACTGAAACCACACTGAGCCTCAGTGAGCATGTGATTACTCAGCAGGTTCTGCCTGGTAACACTGTTCACAACCCTTCATCACTTTCCTGACAATAAAGAGTAGACTTTTAGGATGGCAATTTGCCAGTTGGGCTTGTCCTACTTTTCGCACGGAGGACATTCCTGAGCAATTTTCCTCACTGCCAGTTAAATGTTAGTGTTGCAACTGTTCTGGAATGCTTGGCTAGGGACACAGCTAATTCTGAAGCATGAGTCTTCAGTACTATTGCAGAATATTATCAGGGCCTGTAACATTCATACATTCAGTGTCTCCAGTCATTTCTTGATATCACCTGGAGTGAAACATGTTCGTTGAAGACTGACATCTGTATTACCAGAGAAGCCAGGAGATGGATTATCCGCTTAGCATTTAACACCTCATACAGATTTATGTCTGGTGCTGCTCCTGGCATATCCTCATGCACTCTCCATTGACCCAGGGTTGATCCCTTGGCTTGATGAGAATGATAGAGTGGGAGACATGCTGGGCTATGAGGTTACAAGTTACTTGAATATATTCTGCTGATGCTGATGGTTCACAACATCTGAATGGATATGCTGTTGAGTTGCTTGAATGTTTTTAAAAGTCTGTTCCATTTAGCATGGTGACAGTGCCCGACAACACAATGGTGGCTACCCTCAATGCAAAAAAAAGGAATTTCTTTGATATTACCAGAGCAGAACGCCTGGCATTATTAAAGACTGGGAGCTTAGTATTACCAAAATAGAATGTTGCTAGTCTGTCTAGCTTTACCTCTGCACCATAAGTTACTTAGCAATATATCTCAGTTAATGATCAAAATTCCAGAAAAACAAACTGTTTTACCTGCCACCAGTAGTGTGAAATCAAACCCTTTCTTTACTGACTTGCGATGAACCTGGTTGGGTAATGTTGCAAAGCCAACATATTCTTTATCCTGGTCCTGTGGGATTAAACAAGGATGTGTTATTTACTAATTACTATATAACTGAAAATCAAAACACCAGTCACATCCTTTGAAATTCCTCAAAGCTTTCCATCTTCCATTTCTCACTACACTGTGATCATGATTCTCCTTTTCAGTCTCAGCTTCTTTTCTTTCCATTCCGTGTGCTGCTGATTCAACCTCACTTGCTGCCAAATTCCATCATTTGCACCTCACCACTCTACATGACCTCAATTTTCTCATGTGTAGGTTTTAATGGCTTCTTTCTCTGAACTGAAAAGTGTGTACAGCAGAGATCACATGACTGAGAACAATGTCCCTATAAGTACATTTCTCCAAACATCCCTCATTTCATCAAAAAAAAACTGCACACACCATCTATCTAAAATGCACTGTCTAACCCAAAAATGGTCATTCATGAATAAATACTGCGTGTGGAACCTTCCAGTCCCAGAGTAGGCACAAAGCATGCTGGGTGGGAGAACTTAAGTGAGTGAGGGTCAAAACATCAGAGATTCTTGTCAATGAAACTCTATGCAATGAAACAGTCCAACTTCAAAAAGGTGGGTTGACTTCCCACTGCAGATATAAAGAAACTTATCTGCATGTATTTTCATCTCATTGAAAACAACTTTCTGGAATTAAAAAGAGTGTTTGTTCCCACAAGGAAATGAGTAAAAGGGACCATTTGGACCTTCAAGCGTGCTGCACCTTTCACTAGTCAGTGATCTGCTGGTGATCTCAACTTCACTTTCCTGTCTGCACTACATAACCCTCAACATCCTCGTCCATCACTTTCCTGTCCATACTCTACTCTCAATTCCCTATTCCATCACTTTTCTGTTGAAAGTCCATATCTCCGAACTCCCTTGTTCACCACTTTCGTGTCAATACTCCATAACCCTTGACTTCCTTCTCAAATCAATAATTAACTCAATCACGAATAAACCTAAAACTGAGCCTTTTCCCCCTCTTCTTGAGAGGAGAATGCTGCATTCCAAGGACCAAGAAAATATTTCTCCCTATCTCTGTATTCAAATGGAAACATTTATTCTTAAACTGTGTCCCTAATTTTCTCTCAACAGTAAACTTCCCTGAGGCATTCAAACTTTCCAGTTCCCTCGAGGTCCTGTATTTTCCCAATTAAGTTCCACACAATCAAGACATCAGTCCTTTCAGTTACCCAACTGCAAAAGTAAAGGCGGACCCAGTAACATTCACTTTTTCCTGGGCTTTGAAGTGAATACTTGCTGCTCTGGTCTTATTGTGAAACCATTATTTAAAACCATATCAATGAGTTGCAGTACAAGATCTTCAAGTACAGTTCACGCAACAAAAGGAGGAGAGGCATCCCCAGCAGTCCACCAAGGGTCAGAGACCTCAGATGTGGCTTCTTCCACCAACTGTGTCAGTGATGCGCTCAAAAAATTGTGACTCCAAGCCAACTCTAGAGAATGGATCCAACAGAGTTGAATATCTCTGGTAGAGGATGCAGCTGTACATGTTACAGATGTAGTATAGGGGACATCATTCCCAGAGACGCTGATGCTGATGGGTCAGGTGCCTGTGTTTTGACTGCTCCTCTTGTGGTAGCGACTAGTACAAGTGGAGGAGAGAAAGAATTAGCTGCTGGAGATGCACAGTCCTTTGCATTAGCGATGTCTGATACTGTCTGCACATCACAGAACAGCACACTGGAGATTTCCTGACTGGCTTCCTAGGACAGTCCTATCTTTCTACCAGCACAGAAATAGTCACTCTCATTCTTTGCCATCTCAGTTGCCTAACTCCTCGAAAGTGGCGGGAATACAAATATCTGACCTGCCCCAACTGGTCTGGGAGGGCTCACTCCTCTCATGGGTAACTTTGCTCTGCAGACATAGAAAGAGAAGTTATTGAGTGTCACCGCAATGGGTTCGTGAGCACATTATGAGCATGTGTAGCAATGCCTGATCCTGAGTGCTCCCCAGTAAGAGATTTACTACCACACTGACAATGCAACTGGTAAACAGTTGCCAGCATGAGGCAGCTCTTCACTGCATCTATTCCACGTGGTGCTTGCAGGTGGTCATCCATTTGAGAAATCCCTTCGTACTGGCACAGTTAGACAGAGTAGAACCTCAATGACTGTCGGTTGGTACTGCAGCCTGATTTTCCAATGAGGGCCTGTGATGTGACCTTGGTCTATGCCATCTTAAATTAGGTCGGTGGGGCAGGGAAGTGGTGGTGGTGAAGGCATCTGCTTCCATCTGAGGCTATCCTCCACAACATGTTTACAGTGACAGGAGGACAGGTGGCAGTCCTTCCAACATGGTACTGGAACCTTTGATCTTGAATGTTCCTGGGAGGGCTAAGAACTGCATGAAAATTTGTTGGTCATCTTGTGCAACGACTCAGATGCAAAGTGGTTAAGTTGATAACTACATGATTATGCATGCAAACCTGTGCTTCCCTTGAACAAAAGTAACGACTCCCATTACAGAATATACGTGTGGCATTGGATGTGTTGGAAGATTCCACCGTGTGTGTCATTCCATGCTATCACTTTTAGCAGTCTCTGATCATGCATTTCAATCAATCTCTAGAGCATTCCGGTCTTTTAATGGTATGTACACATGTTGTCATTAACTGTTCTTCTGGTGTCTGCTAATTCATGGAGTGAAGTTGTCACTTCCATGATTACTCTCCTCTTTTGCAGCTCCGCCTGGTCATTCAGGCTGGCCTTTCAGGATGGCAGCAGGAATGCTGTTGCCGAGTAGCGCTCTCTCACACATCTATTTTAAGATGATATTCACCGGGAATACATTCAAGGCCCACGAAAAGATCTTGAGACAACAAGTGTGGAGCTGGAGGAACGCAGCAGGCCAGGCATCAGATGAGCATAAAAGTTGACGTTTTGCATTGGGTCCCTTCTTCAGACCCCGAAACATCAGCTTTCCTGTTCCTCTGACACTACCTGGCCTGTTGTGTTCCTCCAGCTCCACAGTGTTGTCTCTGACTACAGCATCTACAGTTCCTGCTATCTCCATGAAAAGATCTTTCTACTTTTTAAAAAGTCTGTTTGGCCATTAATGGCCTTGTGCTCTGAAAAATGCTGCAAGTCTCTTCCAGTACATGTAGGGTTACATTCCAAGTTTTAGACTTGCTTCAAGGCGAGAGATTTGCTTAATATCTACAACATAGAACTCCTCCTCCTTCCCATTGCACTGGGCTGTCACCTTCATTCATCTGAGAATCCGAATCATTCCGTGACAGGTTTACTTTCAATAGCTTAAGCTTAGAATCACCAGCTTGAGCCACTTTTCACAGATCCGTGAAGCTCATGATATCACTCTCAACATTGACATCAATCTCACTTTTCACACTCCCTCGATGATGTTCTCCCCCCACCATTATTATTTCAGCAACCGCAGACCATTTCTCACCTTTTGATTGGACAGTGCCAACTTGTTTTATGGTGTAGAATAATCTGTCAGAATCACTGTCCCACATCTTTGCAGATTGACTTTGCCTTTTTCCAACAGAATACGTGTGTGCAATTAATCCAGCTTCCTGTAGCTAGGGCTTTCTCCATGCTAGATATGCTTTCGTTTCTTTGTTGCAATGTCCTCTGCAATATTTATACTGCATATGCTAGCTCAGATTTTTCTGGTATTCCTCATGGAATAGAAGAATAAATATTCCTTTATTCCATTTTGATGTTTCTGTATGCAAAGACTCATCAGTTCTCATAATTGAAAACCTCAGAGCTCCTGCATGATTTAAATCAATACTCTTGACTAAGATTCTCCTCTCACAAGCTCTTACTGCCATTTTCACTCCTTCACAGTCTGTAATGTTTTTGACATTCTTTACAATTCAATTGATTCAAACCCCTGCTGACCAGACCTTGACCGTTCATTCATCATTCCTGTACATTGCTGCTCTATATTAGCTCACAATTCAGCAAAGCATTGATTTTTCAAATTCTCCTCCTTATCTCTGTAACCTCCTCCAGCTCTCCAACCCTCCCCGTCTCTATCCTGTCCAGCCCTTATAACCCTCCGTGATTAATACTCACCAATCAGTTGACCTTTCTTTTCCCAATACATTGGGATCTGTTCCAGGGCCGGAAAGACCTCAACTGGAGGGGCAAAAATATCTCTGTGGGAAGGTTAGCTGAAGCCAATTGGGAGAATTTAAACTAATATAGCGGGGAGGCTGGAAACTGAAGCAGCAGGTCAGCATGTGGACGGAAGATAGGCACTAATATGACGATCAAACAGGGCCAGTTTAGTGAACAATTTGGACTATTAAAAGTATATTGAGTAAGATAAGAGGAGAAAGCATGAAAAAAGATGGACTGAGATAAGTTAATGGTTGTTTATATGGACTTGCAGAACTTTTGATGAAGCCCCACACAAAAAAGACTGCTAGCTAAGCTGGATACCCGCAGAGCTGAGGGCAAATTATTGACACGGGTATGAAATTGGTCAAGTGGCAGGAAACAGAATAGTGGGTGAGTATTCAATTTGGCAGGATGTGACTAGTGATACCTGCAGGGATGTGTGTTGGGGCCTCAAATATCCACAGTATTCATTAACAACTTGAACAATGGCATAAAAAGTCAAATATTCAGATTTGCTGATGACCCAAAATTGGGTAGCATTGTAGACAGTGTTGACGACAGCATAAAAATATAACAGGATGTTGATAGATTAGGTGAACGAGTAAAGCTATAATGGATGGATTTTAACAAAAGCACATGAGGTTATCCATTTAGGACTGAAAAAGAATAGGTCAGGGATTTTTTTCAGAAGGCACAAAGTTTAAAAACAGCGATATCCAATAAGATTTGAGGGTTCCGGTGCACAGCTATTTAAAATACCATGAACAGGTGCAGAAAATAGTCAAGATGGTTAATGGAATGCTGGCCTTCAAACAGAAAGGGCAGGAAATATAAGGATGCAGATGTTATGCTACAGCTATAGAAAACCCTAGTTAGACAACGCTTAGGGTATTGTAAGCAGGTCTGGACACCAGATCATAGGAATGCTGTTTGGGCCCTGGAGGGAATTCAATGCAGGTTGACAAGAATGATACCTGGGCTGGGGTTAAATTTGAGGTGAGATTAGACAATTTAGGTCTTTATAAAAAGGTGATACAATCGCGATCTTTCCTTATTGATATACTGAAGGCAGGGTCAATTAAATATAAAACTATTTGAAGATGTTTAAAATCTGGAGGTATGGTCTCAGAATTAGGACCAGGCCACTGAGGAGAGATGTTATTTCTATGTGCAAAGGATAGTAGAGGTTTAGAACTCTCTCCCTCAAATGGTAGTTGATGCTAATTCAGTTGTTAAATTTAAACCTGAGACAGGCAAATTTTTTATTAAAGCGTACAAATGGAAATGGGCCAAAGGCAGGCATATGAAGTTAGGCCACAGATCAGCCATGATCTTACTGAATTTCAGAGCAGGCGTGAGGGGCTGAATGGCCTACTCCTGCCCCTAAACTGGGAGGATGAATACTGAAGATCTGGTGTAAATCCATTAACTTTCCAATTCCATTACTGAATATTGAAATTACAAAGTCTCGCACTCCTAGCATCATGGATTCACATTACTGCTTCTACTTCAGTACAGTGCTGAAGGAGTGCTGCAATGTTGGAGGAGCTGATTCTCAGAAGAGATATTGAAAAAAGGCCCATCTTTTGTAACAGACTTCATGGTACCACTTCAAACTGAACAGGAGTTATTCTAAGTGTCCTGGCTAATATTTATTCTTCAATTAGGATTACACAAAGTGGAATACCTGGTCATTAAAATACTGCTATTTCTGGGATCTTGCTGTGCACAAACTGGCTGGCGTATTTCCTTACACTGTAAATAGGACTATACTTCAGAAGTACTTCATGGACTGCAAAAAAAAACCTGAGACCTCTGCTGGTCATGAAAATCATGATATAATTGCATGGCTTTATCTTGATCTTTTCAAATTTCTTAATTCCTCCACTCTTCCATAACTTTTTAGCATTGAACTCCAAAATATTATAAAGTGCTGTTTGGAGCATAGATTGCACCTGCAGTTAAACCCAACAGATATACAGGAAAAGTTCCAGGAAAGATTAGAAATATTGTATGAACAAATGAATAAACTAAGGCCAGTAACAAAAGCAGCTGATCCTGTTTGAATTATTACATAAATCGTGTCCTATATTGTGTATAGTTAAGGAATAATTATAACAGTATCTATACAATGCAAAAGCAGATTATGTTCTCAGAACATTGTATTCTTCTACATATGAATTTGAGTTCATAGAAAGATCAACAAAAGAAGTTACCACCTAGATCACTGAAAATGCGTTCTTGGGCTTGATAAGGAGCCAGTCCATTGTAAAGCTAAAATACATCTTATACAATGAAGTGATTGTGGATCTGGAAGGTGCTGTCCTTGGATTTCTGGTGAAATTCTGCATGCATTTTATAGAAGGTACACAGTGCCACTGCTGAGCGTTGGTGGTAGAGGGAGAGGATGTAGTGCAGTGGCTGGTGAGTACAGTAAGCTTGATAGGGTCAGAACTCAGGTCCTGTCCTAGTAGGGGCTGCGGTGGGTCTTGGAGACCTGACTCCTGACATTACCCCACCCTTACCAAGTGGAGCTCCTCAAACCATTTACATGTTCTATGGTTCTTTGTGGACGATGGCTAGTTAGCTTGCCACTGGAATTGAACCCAGACCCCTGGCGCTGTGAGGCAGCAGTGCTAACCACTGTGCCACCGTGTCGCCCCTCCGGGATGGGTGGGATGTTTTGAAGTTTGGTGTGGACTTGTTGAGCCGAAGGTCCTGTTTCCACACGGTAGGGATTCTATAAATGAAAAAAATAAATAAAATCAAGTGGGCTGCTGGATGGTGTCAAGCCTTGTTGGAGCTGCCCTCATTCTGGCAAGTGGGGAGTATTCCATTGATTTGATTGGATTTGATTTATTTATTGTCACATGTATCGTGTTACAAAATACAGTGAAAAAGTGCTGTAAAGTGTCGCCATTCTCCAGTGCCAATTTAAAGCACAGAAAGTTAAACTAAAACATAGAATATGAAGGCTGAAGAATAAAGAAATCAAAAAAAAGTGTTCGACGTCACAGTCCTTCTTGTTAAGTGCTCTGCCATGGAACTCCCGGCCAAACACGTCCCTTTGCTGCGCTGCCACTGCTGGAATGAAAGTTCTTCAGTGCCATTTCACCTCCACCAATGCCCTCATCACCAACTCCTCGCTGGACTTCACCGGTCCAAATTCACCTCCACCACCAGGAGTTGGCTCATGGCCCACCTTGCTGATGTAACCGCTGCTACTGGGTCTTGTACTAGGCCCAAATGCACCCCCTCCCATACCTCCATGAATTCGTGCTGGGCGCTAATACCACCAGGAACTAAAACTCTCTCTGCTGCCACAAGTCCACACTGGGTCAATGCTGAAGCTGTCGCTGTGACCAAGCTCTTCAACAAGGAGTAAACAAAAAAAGGGGGAGAAAGAAAGAGCGAGAAAAAATTAAAAAGAAAAGTGGACACAGCAGACAGGCCCTGGGCTCAGAAGGCTCCTGGCTTGTGCCTTGTACCTGGTGGGCAGGGTTTGGGGAGCCAGAAGGACAGTTACTCACTGCAGTGTTCCTATCCTCTGACCTGCTGTTGTAACTACTGTGGCAAGTCCAGTTGGGTTTCTGGTCAATGGTGATCCCCCAGGATTTTGGTAGTGGGGGATTCAGTGAGTGTAACACCATTAACACCATCCCCTTGATGTTCAGAGTGTCTCTTATTGCAGGTTATCATTGCCTGGCATTGTCTAGTGTGAGCGTTACTTGCCACTTGTCAGCCCAAGCCTCAATATTGTCCAGATCTTGTTGCATTTGAACACAAATTGCTTCAGTATCTGAGGAGTCATGAATGGTCCAGAACATTGTGCAATCATCAGCAAACATCCCCATTTCTGACTTTAAGATGGAGGGAAAGTCGTTGGTGAAGCAGCTGAAGATGGTTGGGCCAAGGACACTGCCTTGAGGAACTCCTGCAGAGAAGTCCTCGAGCTGAGAGGATTGATCTCCTACAACCACAACCACCTTCCTAAGAGTCAGGTATGACTCCAACCAATGCAACCACCATCTTGTGCCAGTGCAACCTTTTCTTCTCCCCACAGACCATCAATATAAGTGAGATTTCCAGGTAGTGCCACGCAATGTATGAACTGTGAAGCTCAAACTGACTTCATTCAGTCAATGGATAGAGGAGCCACCCATTAGCTATGACTGGATCTAGTTAGAAGATTTGTATTTAGTCCACTTCCCTTTCATCAGAATGGAGGTCATGTAGAGGTTTGCTCATGAATTCTGTCACAGTGCTTCTCGAATAAATTCCATTTATTCACACACTACAGCCAAGCACTGGTAAACAAAAAAGTGACTGATAATCATTTATGCTCAAGTTTGAATGGATGAATTTTTTTTTTAAAAAGAGTTTTGTTGATATTTCCCAATTTAAACTGGGAAAAGGTTAAAAAGAAAATCCTAAAAATTCACTTGTTAATCATTTTATTTCCACCATAACCAATGAACCTGCAGGCTGACTAGCTATACGCCACTCACCTATCACAAAATGAATGGATAAGATCTACATTACTCTGGTTCCTCAGGGCTGCTTCAAACAAGTATTCAATAATGTGGCCGAGCTAACACTTATTGTGGCTGAAAATGACAGTTCACACTCTCAGAAAATCAGAACAATTAAAAAGCACTTCTCATAAACATTTGATAATAGTCCCAAGGAAAATTCATCGATCTCGATGTCTCCACTGCACTCAAAAGTCACAAACCACTCGTTCTTATCCTTTATATTCCAGTAGCATTTTACCCCCCGTGGTAGTAAGGCTGACAGAATTTGCACTTTGTTTGCATTCGTCTTTATATCAGTGCATTTTGACATCACAGGTGATAAAGACTGGTTAGCACCAATTCCTTATGCTGGAGTTTGCTTCGCAGGGGGTCTTCCTGCTATCTCTTCGATTACTGCTGGCCATAGAAAATACTGTCTCAACTTTTGACCATCTCCAGTGGAAAGACAGACCCTGCCTATAACAAAAGATTTGTCTGAATGGCTGTTCAGAATCCAGTGCTGTGGATATGAGGATACAGCGGTAAGCATGGGTCACAACAATATCAGCGTCAGCTGCGACTCAGTGGTTGCGCACTGACATGCACTCTCAAGACTGAGTTCAAATCCCACCTCAGGACTTCAGACCCCAAAAGTGAGGGACGGCTGTTGGAATGTGGTATATTTCAGGTAAGATGTTCAAGGCCCAGTCTTTCCTCTCAAGTCGGTACTATTTTGAATAGCAAGCAAATTACCCACGTCCTGGATGGAAAGGATCACAAAAACAGATTATGTGACACAGACTGGATAGGTCAGTGAGTAATGAGGATGACAGAGTTCACAAGGGGATGTAGACAGGTTAAGGGAATGGGCAAAATGTCAGGAGATGGAATTCAGTGAGAGATTTGGTTAGATGAGAATGGAGCTAAACATTACTTAAAACAGAGAAAGACTGCAGAAAGTTACAGAACAGAAGAATTCGGAGATCATTACGAAAATATCACAAAAAAACGTACAGGTTCAACAGGAAAGAGGGAAAGTAAATGGTGTGTCAGTCTTTATTTTGAAGAGAATGGAGTGAAGAGAGGGAGTTATTGCTAAATCTGTACAAGGCATCAGTCCGACCACACATGGAATACTGTGAACAGTTTTGGATCTCTTATCGAAGAGAATATGTATAGGCGTTGGAGCAATCCAGAGAAGGTTCACTAGGTTGATCCCAGATAGGAGCAAGTGATTGTGCAGTTTGGGTCCATGCTCACTGGAGTTCAAAAAAGAATGAGGCACGACATTGTGGAAACAATAATTCTTTAGAGGCTTAACAAGGAAATGCTGTTCATTCCACGAGTGGGAAAGTTTGCTACCAGAACCCATCGCCTCAGGGCAATTAGTCAACCCTTTAAGGCAAAGGCAAGCAGGGATTTCTTCTTAGTATTAAATCTATGGAATTCTTTCCTGCCAATATATTAAATACATTCAAGACTGTGATAGACAGACTCAGAAAGGAGTCAAGAGTTGTAGAAAAAAGTTATGGGGTTAATCCTATCTACCATTTGTGTGGTGCAGAGGATTATTAGATCAACCAGGATCTGTCTGAATGGCAGTGCAGACTCAAATGGACAAAATGACCTAGTTTTGCTCCTCTACGTTATGCTCGTGATTTCATCATTATCTGTAGGATCTTGCTGCAAACAGTTTGGCTGCCACATTTGCTACATTAGAGCTGTGGTCAAACTTTGAATAAAGTATTCAATTGGATGTAAACTGCTGGGGTGTCTGATGATCATAAAAAGCATTATATAAACACAAGTTTTATTTAAGGTGTCAATATCAGAGGGTATAGTTTAGCTCTTGATCCATAGCCATCCTTCCTGCCTCTTCAAATAGTTCAATAGCTGAAGAATATTGTCCACATTGAAATCATGCAAGATTTAAGAACAGACAAAATGAACAAGTTTCATTTGTCTACTATTTGGAGTTGTGTCCTTTTTAAATTCATGTATTTCCTAGGATTATTGTCAGATGCACAGCTAGCTACAGACATAGATCCCAAATTGGAGATTCACATCCCATTCATTTATTCATTGTTGGTAATAGTCTGACCTTTCTGTTGTCTTCTTCATTTTGCTACATAATGAGGCTATACTTTCCTGAGTGCAGCAGATGGTGGGCAGTTTTCCAACTGACACCAGGTAATTTAATCATCCCTTTTGAAACACATAGACCTAAGAGGAATTCTTGGCCCAAGGATCATATGGTATAGAAGGAGGCAATTCAAACTATTTTACCTGCTCGAGCTATTCAATTAGTCCATACACCCTGTTCTTCTCTCTGAAAATGTTTCCTCCTTAAATATATATCTGATTCTGACTGAATCTATTTTCAGTTGCCTTTCATACAACACATTCCACATCACAATGACTCATTACATTATAAAAACCTCAGTGACAGTCTGGCTCTTGTGCCACTGTTCTTAATATTTTCTTTGTTTTTTGATTATCAATTGCCTGCCAATGGAAACAATTCCTTCCCATCTAAACTAAACAAAGAATTTCATAAATTTTAAACTTTTCAGTTTTAAAAAAAATCCCCAATCTCACTGCTGTAAGGGAAAACCATTCCTGCTTCTGAAATCTCCTAGTTCCTCTCCTCCCATCTGTATGAAAGCATCTCAATTTTTCAGTATTCATTCTGACATTAAACAGCACTTAACAGGACTTTAATGAGCCTTTTTCAGGCACATTTTAAAACACTTGTCATGGAAAAGAGCATATACAAAGATACGGGGTCGTGGTTATAATGAAACTCCTGTAAATCATACACTGTAACTGATCACATGAGGACAATGACGGCACTAGCTTACAATGAGCATTTGCAAAGTCAGGTTTTGGACGCTATGCTGGAGAGATATATTTGGCCACCTACTGTGTGTTTTTTGTCCAACTGCTGCTCATGATGAGACTGTTACCACCATCGTTGTTAACAGTAGGAAACCACAGGGGCAGCTTGGTCTAGCGTTGGGGCAGAAACATCACTTCCTAACTGGAAGTTAGCAAACAAGATATTGTTTATTACTTGTTAGCAGCTAGTTACAGATTACATTGATATAACAGACATTGTTACAGGGACTTGGAGAAGAAGCAGATGCTTGGTCTCAAGACATTTGAGATCATGAGCTGTTCTGCTCATATGTCCATATGACATAATCAGAGTACTTTTGGCACACCTCACTATTAATCCTTTTCAGACCCATATACATCACAGCATACATGTGCAATAAACAGGTTTCACAGTACATAAAGAGTTGAACAAGTTTCTTAGAGCTAAAGAGCAAGCAACCTCAGGTACAGTGCATGTCTCAGAACCTTCAGCCCAGGATAGTTCAGACCAGCATCTCAAATGTGCAGTTAGGGGTAGATAAAAGTGCAGACATCAGGCCAGATGTGGGATCTCTTCAAGCGACAGTTTCACTGCTAAACAACTTCAGAATTACACATGTGTATCTGCAAAACTGTGCAAAACAATATAATCACACTAATATATAGTAGCTGGTGAGAGGGATAAAAAGTCTTCAGACTTTCTTCTTTCTAGGGCAGGTTTAAAATTTGAACATCCAATTTGCTATGCAGGCAGAAATCAGGTCTAAAGATTGTTAGCACTTCAAGAAAACATTGTGGATTCTTCTGACACAGTCAGGTTGGCCCCAAGTGGCATTATCCTATTGAAAGCCTACCAAAATGTCACATGTTTGGAAATCAATGTCCCCAGCCAGGTGAAGGTTGTACAAGGTATGGCTCAATACAGAATTACAGGTACAGGTTAATGCTCAGCAGGAGCTGTGTGCTGTAGGCATAGCCAATCGGACACTTTCAAAAATATTGAAAATTAACAGCATCACCCTCACGCCAAAAACAAAGGAGCAGTATGCTTAAAAGGGAAAAATTCCAGAAAAATAAAGTTGATGTATCTTAAAGATACATAACAAAAAGGTGATGACAACATTTGTGGGTGAGGTCAGAGACAGTCAAATCAGATTCTGCATCAACTGGAGGGCGCAAGGATTTTAAACAGGATTTAAACTCCTCACAGAATCAGATGTTTAACACAGCTTGACATGTTTGGGTGTCAGATTAGCTAACATAGAACTCCCAAAGACCCAGACGGCACAGATATTCAAGTTAATGGGTAAATCAACATAAAGCTTAGTCAAAAGTGACAAAATGACAGTTAAAATATGTCAAAATTCTGCTGAGGTGGCACTGAATTTATTGGGTCCTGGTTTTGGAGGGCAGTGGGGTTTGGGAGTGATCGATCCTACCTATTTGGGGGTTGGCCAGGTTTACTGGGGGGAAGGGTGTTGCCTCTCATGGTGGTGGTCGGGGTGGGGGAAAGACAGTGGTTAGTTCAGTGGTGGGAGGGCCAATGGGGGCGTGGGAGGTAAATGAGGCAGGAGGAGGAGGATCTCAGTCTTCAGGTCTCAGGGAAGCATTGGGAAAGACGCTGGGTCGAGGCCTGGGAGTTTTAGGGTCCAGCAGGATGTGTGGAGCGGAGTCCCAAGGGTCTCTGATATAGATTAGGTCCCTACAGAGGAGCTGGGGGGTCAGGTCAGGAGGATGGTGCCAGTGAGGTGGGATTAGTTTAGATATGGGTGGGTCAGGTGTCAGATGGGGGAGGGAGGGTGGAAATAGAGGGTGTTAGGGACTGGCGAGGGACGTGTGAAGTTTGTCCATTCTCCCCGTGTCTGTGTGGATTTCCTCTAGTGATCGGAGTGCCTCCCACAGTCCAAAAAGATGTGCAGGCTAAGTGGATTGGCCAGGCTAAATTGCCTGTAGTGTTCAGGAATGTGTAGATTAGGTGGGTTATAGCGGGGTTGATTATAGGGGGGGGGGAAAACGGGTCTGGGTGGGATGCTCGGAGTGTCAGAGTGAACCTGTTGGGCTAAAAGGGCCTGTTCCCACACCGTAGGGATTCAGTGATGATCTGCCATTTAGCCAGAAGTACTTTGAAATTCATGTTCTGTGGAATTTTCTATTTGTTTTCATCAGATTGGACCGTGTGCAAAATTAGTTTCTTTGCAGACACATTCAGCAATCCAAACAGACCATAATCTCCACCTCTTTGATTATGTTTATTTGGGCAATGAACCAGTTATTTGTTATTGATTGAAAACCTAGCCCATTTACTCTGAATACTGAACCTGGCAGAATCTGAAACCTGCATGAACTGTTGTGCAACAAACCTGGTTAAATGTAAAATTTGTTTTGATGAGCAGAAGAGTATGACTGGAAGAGGAAACAGTGACCCAGTCCAGTCTCAAACCATTTGCCACATGGATGATATCTTAATACGTAGTAAAATCAAGAAGGAGAAAGAACAATTGGCCAGGAAAGCAATTCAAAACACTGGCCTAATTAATGACCACACTAAATGCGAATTCCCAACTTTCTAGAATGCTGTTATATTTCGAGGAAACATGATCCAAGAGCTAGCATTCACGGTGGGCCCAAGGAAGGTAACAGCCAATTTCTAGCATGGAAGCATATATAAATAACCAGTCAATCTCACTTTAAGAGATTTGACTGAGGCTGAACAGAGGTACATAACCGTAGAGAAGGAAGCATTGGCAATTAACTGGGTGCGTGAAAGGTTCGGACGCTACCCCATGAGATTGAAACCAGGTCAAGACGGACCAGAGGCCTTTGCTAACGTACTGGGATAGAAAGAAATCTCAAATCGCCTACACATTCAAAGATTTAGGCTCAGGATGAAGAGATACAGTTATGGAATAGGCTGTGTTTCAGGTAAAAGATAATGATGCCACAGTCACAGAGGACTCTACCACTAATCTCTCATTGGAGAGAGGTGACTGGTGCTGGTTACACTTTAGGCAAGGGGAAAGGTTTAAGAAGGAGAGTGCCTCCTGGTAACCTCATGCTGTTGGTGTCACTCTGCAAAACAGCTGACCAACCCACTGAGCTAACCCCTGATAGTAACACACAAGTAGCAGCAGGGACATTCTTGGAGGCAGCAGTAAATTGAGCAATTTCTTTGCAAGTGCTATCTTATTCTATAGTTATCACACCAACTGACAGAAAACGTAGACAAATTTTAACTGCTCAATAATCGGACACAAGGTCTGACATCTCAATAACTTGTCTGCGAGGCTGGTCAAAATATGTTCCAGAGAAAAGTACCTCAAGCAACACCAGTACCTGACATTGGTGGAAGACTTATTGGTCTATGAGCTTATAATTTCCATACCATAGCAAAGAGCAACTTTACAGCTGGACATTGCTTTATTGTGCACTTTATACTTCAGAGTGCTGACAAAGCTTTTCCAAAAAGTGTTAAAATAAGAACTGCGGATGCTGTAAATCAGGAACAAAAACAAAGTTGCTGGAAAAGCCCAGCAGGTCTGGCAGCATCTGTGAAGAAAGCCGAGTTAACATTTCGGGTCCGGTGACCCTTCCTCAGAACTGTTAACTGTTTTTTCCTTCACAAATGCTGCCAGACCTGCTGAGTTTCTTCAGCAACTTTGTTTTTGTTTTCAAAAGTCTTGCAGCCTTCCATAGATCAAACATTTGTGGTACACAGGCATGAGTGTACAGGGCAAATGATTTCATTAAGATTTCTAAACAAAGCCATGGCAAAAGCTAGCAAGGACTTATTTACTGGTAGGCAAAAAGTATTCAAGGAGGACTGAAGTGGCAATAAAGTGGATTCAGTTTCCCATCTGAACTGATAGAGAATAGATCTCAATTTGTGAATAAGGATTCAGGAAGTTCCCTTTGGAAGCCAGCATCAACCAGATGATAAGTTCTACCATGCCATCCTCAGTCAAATGGGGAGGCAGGAAGAGTAGTTAAGACTGCAAGATCGCTAACATATTGGAACCCAAATTGGAATCCGTGGTTTATTATTTGTTCGCAGGATGAGGCATCACTGGCCAGGCCAGCATTTATTGCCAACAGTGCAGTTAAGAGTCAACCACATTGCTGTGGGTCTGGAGTACGGTAAAAATGGCAGTTTTCTTCCCTAAAGGACAGTAGTGAGCCAGATGGATTTTTCCAAATCGAGATTTTTAAAATTGAATTCAAATATCACCATCTGCCATGGTGGGATTCAAATCTCAGTCTCCAAAGCATTACCTGGGTCCAGTGACAATAACACCAAGCTATCGCTTCTCCCACTACTCTGTTACACAGCAACACTAAAGAATAGTAAATAAGCAGCAGCAAATTTGTTAATGAGGAGGATTATTAAAAAATGGATGGGCCAGTTTAGAGTACAATCACAGCTGCAGACACAGGGCAAAAAAACAAAGTCAACTTTAAAACTAGGGCAGAAAGTGTGGTTAAGGACCAGGAAATCAGAAACCATAGTCATCAGAAAAACAGATTAATGGAGATTTTAATGCTGTTGAGTGGTATGAAAGAGGCATTTAAGAGGAACAAGATGACATTGATCTTATTCAAGCCTACAAGTGAGATGAAGTTTGATTATCACAGGTTGCGAGACAGCCACACTAGATCAGACAGTGTAGAGTGGTACAAATATTCCAGACAAGATCCAACACCATCAGTGCTCGCATTCAATTCAGACAAACCAGATTTAGACATCCAGAGTTCCAGAACTTCTCAGCCTGAGAGATTTGGAATTTGAGGGAGGTTGGAAGAAAAAGGTGATCATGATGATGACAAGAATGTTGGTAATAGTCTTTGTAGTCATTATCAAGTGAGTAAAAGTAAATGACAGGAATAACATGAACCGAAAAGAGAGAAGCTTGGAGAGATGTGGCATAATGAGATTCATATGATCTATAACATCATTTACATGGTTGACATGTGCAAAAGAGAAGCCAGCAGTCTAGAATGAGCATAAAACGGAAGAACTTAGACACTACAACAGAGAGCTGTTACCTATACGTGTCAACAAAGGAATGGTGGAGCACATAGGAACAGCCTTAAGAGATCATCGAGTTTCTCTGCATGGAAAAAACCCTTCGGCCTAACTCGTCCATGCTGACCAGATTTCCTAAAGTGAATTTGTCCCTTTTTCGTTTGGCCCGTATCCCTTTAAAAACTTTCCATCAATGTACCAGGTTTGTAAGAATTCTTCAATCTGATCACTCAGCCTGCTTGATAAGCTCACATCCCTAGACTCAACAGATCTCTTTTCGGGTGCTGTCAAATTCAAAGCTGGAGCAGGATGGGGAAATTAATGTTTGAAAGCTTGTGAAATCTTTACAAGCAGTCTTCTTTGAACTTAATGGTGAGCAAATATACAAACTTCTACATCAGGAGCAGGGATACATAATTCCATTAAGACTTTAAGGTGCTGAAGCAGAGGTTGGCCATTCAGCCCATCAAGTCTGCATTGCCATTCATGGCTAATGTGATCATTCTCAATTCCATTTTCCTGCCTTTTCACCACTAACCCTTTTTGTCCTACTGATTAAAAAAAATGGCCCATTTCAATGTTGAATATACTTAGTTGCTCAGGTTCAACAGCCTTCTGCAGTAAAGCATTCTACAAATTCATTACCCTCGAGAAGGAAGTCTTCCTCCAAATTAATTGAGTAAGCTCATCATGACAATTCTCATCTGCCTTTCTACAAGATCAAGGCTGACCCAATAGTGATCTCAATCCCACATAACCTGACAATTCACTTACTATTCAAGAATCTATCTACATCTATCTCAAGTGTCACCCTGTACACCCCAACGCGTGACTTTTGAGGGACGAACTTCAATGAAAAAGTACTTTTTAACAAATATGTCCCTTAGTTCTAGTCTCTTGCATAGAGGCAAAACATCCATTCAGCATTCTCATTGTGCAGTCCCCCTAAGAATCCTGTGTTAGTAAGATGACAACTCCATCTTCTAAATTCCAATGGATACTCATTTTCCCAACTACAGGGCAAATTGTCGCAGTTGTACAAAATAAATGCGATAACTGCCACTTCTAATTAGTCAATGCAGCCAGCTCCTGGTCAATTGATTAACAGGTAATTATTACAACATGTGGGGCTGAATTGGATCTATTCTACTGGCGAGGGTTGCTCATCATCTCTCTGATGGGGATGTCCTCTCCGGTGAGGGGAGCAAGTCTTGTCTCCAGCTGTTAATGGCTGCAGATGGCCAGTCAAAGCAGGAATGCATTCTTTGCTGACCCCTTAGTGAGTGGCAGCACAGGAACCCCAGCATTCTGTTATGGGCTCTAATGTACACGATCATTTAGGGTCATAGAGATGTACAGCATGGAAATGGACCCTACAGTCCAACATGTCCATGTTGACCAGATATCCTAAATTAGTCTAGTCCCATTTGCCAGCATTTGGCCCATATCTCTCAAAACCCTTCTTATTCATATACTCATCCAGATGCATTTTAAATGTTGTAATTGTACCAGGCTCCCCCACTTTCTCTGGCAGCTCATTCCATACATGCACCACTATGTGGAAAAAAACTGCCCTTTGATCTCTTAAATCTTTCCCTTCTCACCTTAAACGTGTGCCATCTAGTTTTGGACTCCCCTAACCTGGGGAAACAACCTAGACTATTCACCCTATCCTTGCCCCTTGTGATTTTATAAGCTTCCATAACGCCGGCCCTGCCTCCAATGCCCCAGGGAAAATAGCCCAGCCTATTCAGCCTTCCCCTATAGCTCAAACCCTCCAACCCTGGAACATTCTTGTAAATCTTTCCTGAACCATTTCAAGTTTGAGATCCTGTATTTAATCAATTTCAGCAATTTTCAAATCAAGGTCAAGGGCAGTCTCAAAATCTCCCCACCCCCCTGGCCTCATCCCACATCCAACCCTCCATCTCAGCTCGACCTCCTTGACCTGACACAACCTGTTCATCTTCTCTCCCACCTATCCGCTCCTCCTACCTCACCTGACTAATCCCCACCACTCCCTTCCTGTACGAACCTATCACCATCCCACCTACCTTCCCCAGCCCTAGCCCTGTTGTCTCTATTTCAGAGCTCCCTTCCCCCCCTCCCCATTTCTGAAGAAGGGTCCCAACCCAAAACATCAAAGTCCCCACTCCTCTGATGCTACCTGGCCTGCTGTATTCATCCAGCTCCACACTTATCTGACTCCAGCATCTGCAGTTCTGGCTATCCCTCAAGAATGGTCATGTTGGGTTTTTAACATCAGTCTCTTATACTGTCAAGATAGACATCTCTTGGTTAGCTGCAGAATCAAGATTCATTTATTTTGCTCCAAATATTTGTCTCAATCCCCAAATCTTAGTAGTATTCCCATATACAAGTGCTATACTTTTGTATTTTCATACCATCTCTTCTGAATTAGAACGTAAATTTTGGCAATTTAATGCATGTAAAGGAACTGGTATATTCTTACCCCAAAAATGTTGAAGGTTTTTGTCATCTGTTACTACTCTCTGGACAAATGAGATTCAGCTTTGATAAAAACAGGATTCAATCCTCTCAGTTTAGTCTTGAGTTACTCTGTAACAAGTAACAAGTAAAATCCCACAGACCAAAGTGGAGGCTGGGTGGTGGCATCCAAATTTCTTTGAATTCTTTGACAGGATCACAAAGTTTAAAAATTCATGAGTTTTCATTTAATGCATTGGTATTAAAAACACTTTGGTATTAAAATATATACTTCCAGTAGAATTTAGATTTTATGCACAATAAACAGGAGAGTGTGGGGGCAGCACTATTGCTTCACAGCACTAGGGACCTGGCTTCAATTCCACCCTCAGGCAACTGTCTGCGTGGAATCTGCACATTCTCACTGTGTCTGTGTGGTGCTTCAGTTTCCTCCCACAGTCCAAACATGTGCAGGCTAGGTGCAGTAGCCATGGGAAATGCAGCGTTACAGGGGTAGGCTGGCAGTGGGGGTAGTGGGTGCTCTTCAGAGAGTTGGCATGGATTCAATGCTCTGAAATGGCCTATTTCCACTTTGTAGGGATTCTATGAAACACAAACCAAACCAATCAAGGTATTTGGTGCGATAGCCAAGATATTGGTTGGCCAGTGGTCACAAAAGAAAAAAAAAAGAAAACCCTGCAGATTCTGGAAGTCTGAAATAAACTCAGGGAATTCTGGACCTAGTCAGCACATCTGGCAACTGCTTCTCTTTGTACAGATATTAATTTTTGTGCGAAATAAACAAGAGTGATCACACTATTCTGCCTACTATAGATTAATTTACTTAACCACTATTTCACTTCTAATTCTGTTCACGTTACCTCTGATGAATCGTATGGGTCCAGTTTTCCCCATGGACTCCTTGCCCTGGGCATGCCGTTAACTGGTATTGATTCGATAGCCACGAGAAGGCTATCGCCCTGCTGCCCTTTGAGCTTCTGCTTCCAATGCTGCTCTCTCTCTGCATTTGACGTTCCTGCTGGACTCATGTAGTCTGGTATTACCAGTGCAGTTATGCTGTCTAGTTTTTCATGGCCCATTACATTTACTGCAGAAATCTCCTGGCAAGAACGTAAAGGATACCTCTCACTGGTAGACTCTTTCATTATCCATTCTACTTCAGAATCATCTGAGTCTTCCTTCAGAAAGTGAGCAAGCTAGTAGGGAGAATGGAAGCAAACATGGGAGGGGTTACAAACACTGGTTGTTTATGGAAGATCCCAGAAAGACAGATTGATAGATCGTGAGAAATGAAAAGGAGAGAACATATATTGGAAAGTGTGGAATAAAAATCAAGAAGGTTACGCACAACAAAAATCATGAACAAATGCATCGTAAGAAATAAGGTTTTCATTTCAGAAGGAACAGTTTGATTTAATTTCAACTAAAATAGTGACTGACGGTGAAACTTGATTAAACACATCTACCACTCGGTATCACAGAACTTATACTAAAATGATAAAACACAAGCTTTTCAGGTTTGAGAACAAAGCGTATTAAAATGGCAGGTGGCTGCTTATTATTCTGTTGCAGCTGAGAATTCTTTTCATGAACAAAATGCAAACCTAATGTCCATAACATATTGTAGGCATGTATCATGATGCAAATCAGTTTCTGAAAACTCTGAAGATTGACAAGTTGGGTTTAATGCTTCTAATATATAATGAGACTTCACGATAAAAATCCATTTGGGGAGGAACTCCTCATTATTTTTTAATTCAGAAATGTTAATACGCATCTCGAACAGGTGGGACATGAACTCAGTCTCATGGATCAGGTGTAGGGACACTACCTCTGATCCACAGGGACCTTCCATTTGAAATACTGTCTTAATATTAATCACTTAGTCCCTTGAATGGATTTAGCAGTAAGCACACTACATGGTGAAGCAACAATCCACGTACAATCATCATTCTGCTCTTGATAATTAACTCGCGCTGGTTAACCAGTCTTGGATAACAATTGAAGATCTTACAACTGATCTCAGCTAAGGAAAATTGCTTCTAATTACTTCCAATGCTGCAATATTGTGAAATCTTTCTGCATATAAATGACAACCAATAAAGACGACAAAAATCACCGTAGTCCCAGAGAATCATGGGACTGTGCAATCATTAGAAGGAGACAATTGGCCGTGGGTTTCATCAGAGGTTCAGCACAGCTCGGGTGGGAGGGTGGAGGAATGTTTGAGGCGAGGTTTTCACAGTAACCTTGGGATGCCTGCAGAAAATCAACAGGGTGATGCAAAGAGGGTTCTAGTTCATCCCTGCAGAATAACTAAGTAGACCCGAGTGGTCTGATCTTATGAGAAAGTGCAAATGTGTCATTCCACGTGAGGACAGTTGTGCTACAACATAATGGGCCTGGTTTTACTAATGTTGAAGTAAATGTGTTTGAGTGAATTAAAACCTTTGCCGATCAAATCAAATCACTTACGGAACAGAAGGAAGCCGTTTGGCCTTTTGAGTCTACGCCAGCAGTTCAACTGTGTATCACCGTGCACTGTTCAGTTAATACAAAAACAAACTCACTTGGCTGAAGTATCAAAGGCCAACGTATGGGAAGAAAAAGACTAATGGAGCTGGGGGCTGGGGAGGGGCGGCGTGACTGTTTATTGGCCATCTGAATAATCAATAATGTATCAGACTGACCTCTATATGGCTTTTTGAAACTAATGTCATTGCTCAGGTATATCTCAAAAGAAGAAACACCTGTATTTACAACTAGTGTATTTACAAGTCTCCGACTTCCAGTTTATAAATGATAACAAGTGTTGGACTCCAGATTTCAGACATCAGCCCTCAGAAGAAGGTATGTTGAGAATGATCTTGTCTGTCCCATGTAGAATAACCGAGGGACGCTGACAGTATGAAGGGTTGGAGATTAGAACTTTTGTGAAATTGGCCTCCTACACACACACACACACACACACACACACACACACACACACACACACACACACACACACACACACACACACACAGTGAATATGCAGCATTCAGAATGGTACTGTTGTCACAGGGGAGAACTCTCCCAGCCTCTGCAGCAAAGAAATGATCATAGAAAATTTAAAAGAACTAAATGTTCGAATTCGATGTAAAAATAATTCAGATTAAAAGCATGTCCTTTACGCCACAATTGTGAAAAAAGGATATACATAGGTAAAATGGAAGGGATGTGCACTTAGCAATGAGGCGATCATCTGATCAACAATGAGAGAATTTTATTATCTAATAGCAAACAAGATGTTACTATCCAACAAACCTTAAGAATGAGGAAATCATTAATATTGCATCCATACTATTTCAAATTACAGGGGAATAAAGATTACAAGATTCTAATAGGAAATTAAGTAAACATTACACTTGGATAGTAAACAATGAGTAGGCGTTACTAACTGGGAATAATTATGAAGTATACAATTAGCAACACTATTGCAATTAGTACATGAACAGATTGAAGAACAAACCATTGGCTAATTTCCAAGAATAAAATGACTAATTTTAATCTGCATAATTGTTACCTGTTTCTGATCCACACAGCACTGTGTGAAACTTGTCCTCCTGGCACCGTGGTCACCCTGAGGTTGAAATACCTCATTGTAGCTGGGGTGCTCCGCGTGGAAACGCACAGAGTGCTCATCATCTTCAGGTTTGCCCTGAGGCAAGTCACATTGTGCCATCTCAGTAAGGAAGGGAATGGCAGAATCAGCAAAAGGGACAGAGCAAATGAAGAAGTGGGAAAGCAAAGAAAAAGGAACATGCCAAAGGAAAGGTTTATGCAAAACAGAAAATTGAAATGTGATCTGATTAAAAATAATAGAAGCAAAAAAGAGGTTTAACAGTTGCAGTAAAATTAATTAGTATCAATTCCGGTTCTAACTAGCTCATGCAGCATATATGCCAGGTGACGTTCAGCTGGTCAGGGCATGAGTGTTCTTTAACTATACTGTGTAACAGTGAGGCAGTGACCTGATCTGGAAGCAAAAATCTCAATCTGCTGCATAACCAGGTGATTTATACAGTTCTGCTGCACATTTCCAACTCTTAAATTCTATGCCTTGGTTAGAAAAAGAAAATATCCCATATGCCATCTGTTATGATTCTAGCAGATGTTATTACTGGGCAACTCAGATCCCAGGCACAAAATTGGCTTGATGGATTATATTTAGATTTACTTTGGCTTTAAAAAAATATTCTCTCACTGAAACATAAGCATGCAGTGCTGCAGAGTTTGCTTTTGTGAAGATTATAATTAAATTTAAAGTATTAATTATGATATTCATAACTTTCACGTCCATGAGTTTCCTTTCTGGTCACTAATCAAACCAATTCTTTCCTGACTTATACAGGTAGCAGAAACTGCCGTTGCTGGAGAATCTGAGATAACAAGGTGTAGAGCTGGATGAACACAGCAGGCCAAGTAGCAGAGGAGCAGCAAAGCTGACGTTTTGGGTCTAGACCCTTGTTCAGCAATGGCGAAGGGTCTAGACCCAAAACATCAGCTTTCCTGCTCCTCTGATGCTGCGTGGCCAGATGTGTTCATTCAGCTCTACACCTTGTTATCTCTTTCCTATGTTATCCTCTTTTTCCTTAGGTTTTTTTCAAACAAGTTTCAGTTTACCTTAAATTTTACCTTTTCTTATTCCGTCGTATTAGGGAAGGGGACTGCCACCCTTACCTGTTCTGGCCTACAAGTGACACAGGACTGATAGCAATGCGGTTGATCTTAACTACTCTTCGGGCAATTAATGCTGGACAAGTCAGTGATGCCCACATCCCATGAACGAATATAAAAACAGAACTCTATTGCCTTCCAGTTTCTGTTTTCATTGCATTCCAGCACTTTCTGTGCTCCTCTTAGCTTCCTGCAACTCAGTTCGTGGTGAGAGAGATTATGGAATCGTTGAACAGCACATTATAGGAGGTTGTAATTCATCCATTGTGTCTAGCTAGCTAGTTCCAAAATGCAATTCATCAAGGCTCACTTCCTCAGTCTTTCCCCATATCCCTGCAATTTTTTTTCTCCCTCCGTTATTTATACACTTCTCTTTCAAAGCTATCACCAATTTAGTATCCACAATTTTATCAAGCAGGGTACTCCAAAACCTGTCCAGTCATTGTCCAACAACAGTTTTTGTCATGTTGACAATCTGTGCTGTTTGGTTATCAACACTTCAGCCATTGGAAACAGTTTATTTTCATTGACTCTGCTAACGATTTTAATCTCCAACAAATCTCCCTTTGACCTTGGTGAGGCGGCGTTGGCCTAGTGGTATTACCACTGGATTGTTAATACAGAGATCCAGATAACGTTCTGGAAAGCTAGGTGCGAATCCTGCCACAGCAGATGGTGAAATTTGACTTCAATATTTAAAAAAAATCTGAAATTAAGAGTCTAATGATGTTCATGAATCCATTGCCAATTGTCAGAAAAACCCAAATGGTTTACTAGTGTCCTTTAGGGAAGGAAACTGCCATCCTTACATGGTCTGGTCTACGTGTGCCTCCAGACCCACACCAATGTGGTTGACTCTAAACCAACCTCTGGGCAATTAGTGACAGACAATAAATGCTGCCTAGCCAGCAACACCCTCATCCTGTGAGTGAAGAGGGAGGGAGGGAGGAAAAAAAAACACAACACAGTCTCTCCAGGCTGTCCACACAAGTGCTGTCTTTAATCCCCAGAACCATTCATTAAAAAAAATCTGAGCTTAAAATCCATCCACTCTCCCCTCGAAGACTATGCCAAGGACTGGAAGTAATACTTCACCAACATTCCTTTTCTGCCTTGCTCTAAGTGGGGCCAATAGTACGAGAGCAATAAAGCAATCCATCTCGAGCATCATTGAGAAAAATTGAAAATTGACACCGGAGCAGCAATTTCACGATAGTTTTGAACTCCAGGCATAGTGGTCAGAACAGGTCACTCTCCAGGTGGGACAATGGTACACTCCTCTCGAAATCCAGAACCCACAACTGCACCGCCCTCTCAGGGTCTGGGAGCATCTGTCTCTATTACAGAAACAACTGAGAGACTGGACAGATGGGCATCTCTACTATATCTTTACACCTCAGACTTGAGAGATTAGGGATCTGTCATGTAGCTCTTAACTACATTGCTTCCCATATTGGGGAATCTCCTTTTACTTTAGGATTAGAATGAGATACAATACTCAAGGTGCCATTTGACCAATTTCCTCGAAGTGGTGTTCTACACTTTGTTTCCCCCAATGTATCCCAGGATTCTTTTTATCTCTTTAATAAAAGTTTATATGTTGTATTGGAGAGAGGTCCCCTCAGGGACATAATGTCCTAGCGGTATTATCGGCAGACTATTAAACCAGAGACCCTGGTAATGTCAGGGGGACCTGGTTCAAATCCTGCTATGGTGGATGGTGGAATTTGAATTCAATAAAAATCTGGAATTAAAGAGTCTAATAATAATCATCATGAAACCATTATTGATTGTTGGAAAAACCTTTAATGTCCTTAAGTGGAAGAAAACTGCCGTGCTTACCTTGTCTGACCTACATGTGACTCCAGACCTTCAACAATGAGATTGCCCTTTGGGCAATTAGGGATAAACAATTAATGCAGGCCTAGTCATTCTAGTCATTCATGTCCCTTGAATGAATTTTTTAAAAAATCCATTGCCTATTATGCAGCTTCTTCAATATAGGGGAGGGGCCAGTGTTTGATAGAAACCAGTTTGAGGTTGACATGGCTGAACACCCCTGCTCAGACAGCAAGCGTGACCCAGGGTTTTCAGTCATTTGCTACTTTGATTCTCCACCACATTTCCACTGACTCGCCTAGTTCTCTATCCTTGATCTCCAATACTGTTGCCACGAAGCTCAAGCAAAATATTCAATTAGACATTTTACAACCTCACAGACCATCATTTTCAATAATTTCGGATCATAACCACAGTTCTTATTCTTCCACATGCAAGTGCTGTAATGATTCTGCTGTTCATTTAGTCACTCCTGGGCTTTGAACATCACAGCTCCTCCTTTTTGTTCTTTCTATCCATCCCCTTTCCCTGTATCTGAACTGTCTTAATACTAGTTATATCTATAAATCAGTTTCAGTTATGGCCCAAAGTCATAGGCATAACATCTTAACTCACTTCCCTCTCCATAAGTGCTGACTGCTCAACTGAATATTGGCAGCAATGTTTTGATTTCATATTTACATTCACTGCAGTATTTGCCTTTCTTTTCTCTTTTAGTCTTACAGATGTTTATGGCTATAACATGCACATCCATATCTCTCGCTAAATATTAAGTAACATGTTTGGCACAAGGAAAGATACACCTTACACTAAATGAACATGACTGAAGCAGATGTGACATATTTGCAGACCTATGTTTAGATATAGCTTATACATTCACTGATTAACTAAATGAGCATGTTGACATTTTTCCTTAGACATTCCCACTAATGTAGATAACTACATAAACCTGATAAACAACGCACGTTCACACAGTAATGCCAACAGATACTTCATCTCTCCATAAATAAAAGCCTACAGCAGAATATACATGCTAACAAGCCTCTTCCTGTATATTCTGCATGCAGATTCAATGCTATAATAAAATGTCCAAGTAAGATTCTTAAATCTAACCAGTAGGTCTTGCCATCCTGAAGAATGTTCCATCAGCTGCCCTTCTTTCTAAATCTGGACGTGGTTTGAATTTAGAAGTCTGGGGAGGCTGCAATATATAACTGCCAGCACGAAGAGGACTGAATGTCCTTCATCCATATTGATTTTGAATCCCCACGGGCTACAACTTATCAAATCAGAACAATGGTCATTCTGACAATGCTGTTTGCAATTCCCTGAGCTCTCCATTTTCATAGGCCACCCTGAGTAGGACATTAACCATTGGGATGGAAATTCACAAAACAACTGAGTAATGTTAAGATCTGCATTGGCAATCAGGAAAGCAAAATAACTAAAATGACTCCCAAAAAGAAGAAATTAACACCATTTCACTTTTTTAAAAAAATTGCTTTCAGGTAACTCAAAACCAATGGAAATTAAATATGAATTAACCTGCAAATAATGCTTAAAAACAGACGATAATGGGAACAGCAGATGCTGGAGAATCCGAGATAACAAGGTGTAGAGCTGGATGTACACAGCAGCCCAAGCAGCAGAGGAGCAGGAAGGCTGAGATTTCATCAGCTTTCTTGTTTAAAAAAACAATGAATTTTTTTTTCAAAAGTAGTTTGTTATTTTTCTAAGCAACCTGTTCAGTGACATTATTACACACCTCTGGAGCAGGTAGGATTTGAACCCAGGGTCCCTTTTGGGATAAGAACACTACCAGTGTAGTGCAAGAGGCCCCCTAAACTGATAAAATTCACTTTACACACAGTTGATTGATAAATGATGCGTTTTATATAACAGGGGCGGCACGGTGGCTCAGTGGTTAGCACTACACCAGGGACCCAGGTTCGATTCCAGCCTCGGGTGACTGTCTGTGTGGAGTTTGCTCATTCTCCCCGTGTCTGTGTGGGTTTCCTCCGGGTACTCCGGTTTCCTCCCACAGTCCAAAGATGTGCAGGTTAGGTGGATTGGCCATGCTAAATTGCCCATAATGTTCAGGGGTGTGTGGGTTATAGGGGGATGGATCTGAGTGGGATTCTCCAAGGGGCAGTGTGGACTTGTTGGGCCAAAGGGCCTGTTTCCACACTGTAGGAAATCTAATCTAAAGTAAGCACCCGCATCACTCCTTACACAAATATATCATCGCAGGCCTTCCAACTTAATCAATTCATCCCTCAGGTTGCAATCACTGGCATCCAATGTGCAAAGGTCTTGCAGTATATTACAGCAGTTCACCAATCCACTGGATCACTGATATGCTGCTCTGGGTGAGTGGTAGCTGCTCTGTAGCATATAACCCTGGTATTCTCCCACCCCACCAGTCCACTTGTGCCCTTGCTGTGATCCATCATTCAGGCAACTCCAATAGCTGCCTCCTATGCTTAAATTAAGTTGCCTACGACCAGGTCTTCCAGTTCCAGAGCTATTCAAGGCCATCCTCACAGACAAACACAGCCTTACTAATGGCATAGATGCAATTTAAAACATCCAAGCTCCATCAACACAATCAAGTCAATTCAATTAATCTCAGATAGCAATCAGCCACAGCAAAAATCACTTGGAATGTGAGTCCCTATCCATATCACTCAGAGTCATATGTCAATCCGAGTTCAATTTAAACATAGACTCAAGCAATCAAAATCACAAATCTGAGTGGAAGGGATCTCTGAAAGAGCAACGTTTCTGGACAAAGATCATCAGCATTATGTTCATCCTTTTTTTAAAATAACGGAATTAGAGAACCAGGTATTTTCCAAAAAAGAATCAAGTCACAAGGTTCATGGTTTAAACAAAATAATTTGACTAATCAAAATTCAAAAGAATGGGAACTATAATAATGAAATTCTATTTTTAATACATACATGGCAGTCAATAGGATACAAAAACATTTACTTAAACTGCTAACCGAATGTCTTAATGTCATTTTAGATCGACCATTAAACTTAAACTCCAAAGCTCACAAGTTGGATACTTATCAAAACTTGGAAGATTAACCAGTTTGTCAGTGATAAATACATGGGATCTTTCTTATTTCTAGAACCTTCAAATCTCCTCTACTGTCCTAAGGTTTCAAAATTTCCATTCAATGTAAAAAAGTATCTTTGGTGTCTTAAGTACAGTCGCCCTGGGTCGTTACTCTCTGAATTCTAAATCTTTAATTGTGCAGTTTTGTATCTAAAACTCTCTCTTTGGCTTTTCAGCTTGGCCATACCAGAAATTAACTAAAGGACTGTGCAGACAGAGTTTAACAAGTGACACAGCTCTTTTGCCATTACCACAATTTCAACCTAATTCAACTAACAGGGGTGTTTCCTTCAAAACTGTTCAAAACCAGATCCACCGACTAGAAAGCTCAACTTCTTTGTAGTTAATTTGTTTTCTTTTCCTGTTGTCCATTCTCAAGTGACTTTAATTACTACATCATCTAATAGAACTTTGTTATGTCATTTTAATCAAAAACTTAAATCTTAGTTCTTAAAGGCACCACCATGCACAAAATATAACCTTTTTAAAAACTCTTCTCCCAAAAGTATATGGGCCATCTGACATCTTCTCAAAAGAAACCTTGCTGGAACAAAGGTTTTCTCACAGCTCTTTACAATGCAACACAATTTAACATTATTCATCATTTAGCAAACATCTTATTCCATACAATACACAAAAAGTAATCACTTCCTCATAGTTCAGGGAAAAACTCAAACTATCCAAAATCTTGAAGTCCCAAATCCTTGATCTAATGGTAACATTAAAACAGATGGAGAGTATATCCAAAATGGAGATATGATAAAGTTCATTAAGTTTATGAAATTGAGTTATCTAAACAAATAGTCAAACGCCAAATAAAGAATGTTCCATTATGTTCTTTCTGCAACACAAACTTCTTTTTAAAAAAAAAAGACATTGATGCAGCAAACTCCAGCGAAACAAAGATGCTCAATTTAGAATTTGTTCTAAACTGGCATTGCCTGAAATACAGATTTCATACTGTTGAAGAGCAAAAACAAGGCTAAATGACTTTTTTCAAATATGGAATGTTTTCCTTGACAAAAGGATCAAATCTTATCAAAAATAATCAATGATATGTTTTACATCAACATTAATTATTCTGTAACAACACTGTTAAATTGCCCATGTATAGGCTTCAATTGTTAGCTTAAAATGATTTGCTGAAATTTGGAGCAGAGTACAGAAGCTTTATGAAGGCTGCCTTTAATCTTTTAAAGGCAATCTGTTAATATTACATCCAGTCATATTTGACTTTCTTCAACAATTTTCTTAATAGAATGATGACTGTGCTGAAATTCAGGAGAAGCATCCCGCAAAACCATACAATCCAAGCAACTGCAAAATCTTTCATTTGGTTTTAGGAACAGAAAATCCCAGAATAATTTGAACTTTAGATTCTTTGGGCAACACTCAAGCTTGTCTCATAACTTGTCTGAAATAGGTGACCTTGTCCTTGGCAAAGTCACTTTTCGCCAAATTTATCACTGAACGAGAAATTCATAGCCTCTTGACTGGGTTATTAAGGTGTTTTACATGGTGTGTTGCAGTAGATCAATAAACTCACACAGTCAGATAGTCCATTAATAATTTGATTTGTTAGACTTGATACATAGTCGTTACATTCTTAATTCCAAAAGGGCAACTCCTTACAGTGATATTGGCTTCTTGGTGGTACAAAGGCTGAAATTTCCTTGGCTTGCTTCATCAGTGGCACTTCCAATGGCCTTTTAATAAATCAATCTCACAGAAACTCTCAAGTTTCCAACATGATCAATGCAGGATTTAACTTGCGGTACAGAATAGGGCCCCAAATTTTCTAACGGCACTCACCTGCTGTCTCCTCGACTAAGTGACTAAGATAAACCGTAAGCAAGCTGAGGCCTCGGCTCTGCTCATTGTGGCACTCATCAGTCACGGCTTGCCAACTTGAAAGTGATCTTTTAGTCTCTATTTTCTGTCCATTAGCCAATCCTCTATCCACCACTGCCTTCCCCAGCCCCACGTCTCCATGAACCTTTACCTTGTGTTTTAAACGTGTATGGCACCTTAATAAATTGCTTTTTGAAAAATCCATAAATTAACACAACACCACGATCTGATTCCATAAAGTGATGATTTATAGAACCATTTTCCATTACAATTACAGACATGGGAATCTAAGACATCAAAATGTATGATAAGGCATTAACATTACCCTGTAGGGGTAAAATCCAAAAATCAACAACTTATAATTCTTGCAACTGCCCTGGGCTTGGTATCAAACACCATTTGCAGGAGGTAAACTATTAAAGAAAGCAAGGGCAAATATCATCTCTAATGATGGAGAATTTGAATCTCCAAGTGTAGCTCAGCAATTCTCAGCACTAATTGAACTGATCAATTCCTGAAAAAACATTACGACCAGACTAACCTCAGTCAAAAGTGGAGACAGGCAAGACGCAGGAGTTAAACAACTTTGACTAATTTCCAGCCACAATACACTGGCAAGAGTGGCGATTGATCAGTTTTTGTGCAGAGAGATGCTGGTCTTGAAAGGAAAGAAACCCCTCCATTATCTGCAAATAAGCACCAATCTAACAGCTTAAAACTGGGAATGCACAGGCTCCGCGAGCGTTTAGCGGAGTTGCATTCCATCACAATGTGTAACTTCACACTTGACATATTTCCTATCCCACCATCACCAAAAAGACCAAAGACCAATCAGATTCAATGAGTGAATAAAAGACTGGGTCAGAAATAGTACCGTTTACATCTTCAAATGAGGCATCAATAATGAATTTACCATGACGCCACAGACAGACCAAATTCATCCTACCACTACACAATCAGTGAAGAACTGAACAGTGCTACTGCAATGCGATCACAGTGGTTGTTGATGATTAAGCATCTAACTGGAGGATGTTCCATAAACACAAGCAATTTCAACTAAGTGGCAGCCCAGAACCTGAGTATAGGACAAGGTTGTAAATCTTGTAAATGCCTTCAGCCAACCGTGTCAACCAGATTAGTACAATTTGGTCCCTTCCTGACTTCTCCAACACCATAGTTACCAGTCTCTGGCCAATTCAGTTCCTCCAAATCATAGTCAAGGATCAGACACATCTCAGGCTAGAAATCCTTACAGTATGTAGTACTGCACACTAACTAGCTGACTCCTTATACAAGCTTTCCAAATGCAGCTAAAACAGCAGTGGTTAAAGTGGACAATTATCCAGGTCCATCCAATCCACAAACATACGTAATTATTGTTTTCATTATTGGTTTATGAATAAACACTTCATGCCAGATAATGGAATTAAGTCTGTTATAGTTACAATCTGAATTGTGTAAACTAGGCCATTCATCAGCCCACTGCTAAAACCTGGAGTGAACCTTCCTTGAGCAGTTCAAGAGAAGTGAGAAGTTTTACCAGGCCAGCACAAATAACTCTTCCGAGCTTCTTTCAAAAATTGCTTTGGATCATTTACATCTGCCCGAGAGAGAAGATGGGGACTCAGTTTGACCTCATTGGAATGACAGCACCTCTGACAATATAGCATTCCCGCAGTACTGTTAGCTTGATCTTTGTGCTCCAGTCCTAGAGAGGGATTTGAACATAGAGCCTTGAACTTCACAGGCAAGAGCGTCACTTTTTTAGCCATGGCTCGCAGTAAATTAAAGGGCAAAGCAACAAACAAGTCTCAAGAAATTTCCAAATGTAACAATATTATCCTGCAGTGGTCTCAGGCCTTCCTTTATGCCACAATATTTGTTAGTTTACCAGCAGAATGTTATGGCCGGGATTTAATGGATCCTGCCAAGCGGCTGTATTGGTGACTGGTCTGTAAAATCATAGCAGCATGCGATGCTATGCGGCCTAACCCTGTCAGTGTGAAAATTAAACCCGTTCATAGTAAATGGCAGCAACTGACGAGACCACAAGGGAAACTTGCCACTGGATATTTAAGTCTCATGATTAAGCCACATATTCATTACCTCTGACCTCACTCAGATCCAATGATGGCTCAATGCCTTGTCTGGACACAAGGATCCAGTGTCTCTCCTGAGAATCACCCAACAAGGGTTTGCCAGTAATCCCCATAAATATTCCACCTTTCAAATGTGGTGTGGTTTTGTGCTGAACTAATAACCCTGTTACAGGAAGTCCTTCAGGGACTACTGTCCTACATGAGAGAAAGTGAAGTAGTCTAATCCAAAACTACGGTTCAATATCTAAACAAAGGAAACTGAAAGTATGAGGAATGAGTTGATTACAATATACTCAGTGACTTCATTAAAACCAATGATAGTAGTTCGGCAACGGTTAATATTAAAGAATACATGCATGCACTGAAACAGTAACATGCCTTTTAGTTGGAAGAACAAAAAAAAATGAAGAAAGTGGTCCAACCATGGCTAACAAAGGAAATTAAAGACACCATTAAATCCAAAACAGGTGCCATATAAAAAGGTTGCTAAGAAAAAAAGTAGCAAGGCAGAGAACTGGGAGCAGTTTATAATACAGCAAAGGAGGACCAAGAAATTGATGAAGAGGGGAACAGCAGAATCACAGAATCCAACAGTGCGGATACAGGCCATTTGGCCCATCAGGTCTGCACCAACCTTCTGATAAGCATCCCATCCAGACCTCAGCTTTAATGATCGCCAAGTCACAAAAAAGACATGAAACCGAAAGGACTGGCCAAACATCAAACTAGCTGCTGGAAAAGACAAGGCAGAAACAACCCCATTGACCCTGCAAGGTCCTCCTTACTAACTTGTGGGAGCTGCAGCCATAATTGGGAGGGCTGTTTCACTGACATCAAGCAACATCCTGACAGCTTCATACTCATGGAATTATAGCTTACAATGTCTCAGGCATCACAACCGTCATTAGCCCTGTATGTCCGGTCCCACTGGCAGGACAGACCCAGCAGAGGTGGCAGAACAGTGGTATACAGTTAGGAGTTACCTTGGGAGTACTCAACATTGACTTAAGCCCCCATGAGGTCTCATGGCTTCAGATTAAACATAGGGAAGGAAATCTCCAGTTGATTAACATTTAGGACCTTCCTTGCCTGATGAATCAGTCCTCCTCCACGTTGAACAACTCTTAGAGGAAGCACTGAGGGTGGCAAGGGCATCAAATTGCTAAATTCTAGAGTCGAGGTGAGAGTGACAGCCCTTGACATGAAGGATCCCTAGCAAAACTGCAATCAATGGGAGTCATGGGGCAAACTCTCCACTGGTTGGAATCATATCTGGCGCACAGAAGGATGGTTGTGGTTGTTACAGGTCAGTCACCTCAGGTCCAGGACATCTCTGCAGAAGGTCCTCAGGACAGTGTCCTAGGCATAACTATCTTCAGCAGCTTTATCAATGACCTTCCCTCCATCACAAGGTCAGAAGTGGGGATGTTTGCTGATGATTGAACATTGCACAACACCATTCACCATTCCTCAGTTACTGAAACAACCCATGTTCAAAGTAACAAATTTGGACAATATGCAGGCTTCAGCTGACAAGTGACAAGAAATATTTTAGCTGCACAAATGCCAGGCAATGACCATCTCCAATCAGAGATGTTCTAACTACTACCCCTTCACATTCAAATCATGTAATCTTCACTGAATTCCTCACTATCAACATCCTGGGAGTTACCATCGACCAGAACCTCAACTGGTCTCACCGCACAACCAGTGTGGCACCAATAGCAGATCACAGCTAGGAATACGGAGGGGAGTAACTCACCTTCTGACTTGCCAAAGCCTGTCCAATAAATACAAGGCACAAGTCAGGAGTGTGATGGAATACTCCCCGCTTGCCTGGACGAATGCAGCTCCAACAAACACTCAAAAAGCTTGATGCCATCCAGAACAAAACAAACAAACAAACAAACAATCTGCTGGATTGATGCCACATTACTCCCTCCACTAGTGTGTACTACCCACAGGATAACTACATAAATGCAAGGATCCTTAGACAACAACTTTCAAACTCATGATAACAAAGTATGGAGCTGGATGAACACAGCAGGCCAAGCAGCATCTCAGGAGCACAAAAGCTGACGTTTCAGGCCTAGACCCACCAGAGCGTCAGCTTTTGTGCTCCTGAGATGCTGCTTGGCCTGCTGTGTTCATCCAGCTCCACACGTTATTATCCTGGATTCTCCAGTAGTTCCCATTATCACTGATACAACTTTCAACGAAAAGGACAAGGGCAATAGATACATGGGAACATCACCTGCAAGTTCCACTCCAAACCATCAGCACCCTGACGAGGAAATATAATTGCTATTATCACCCAGTCAAAACGTTGAGATTTCTTCTGCAAGTGTGTCATGGGTCAACGCACAACACATGGACTGCAGCAGTTCAGGCAGCCAGCTCATCACCTTCTCAAGGGCAGTTAGGGATGGGCAATAAATGCTGGCCAGCCAGTGATACCCACATCCCACAATGGCTGATAATGGAGAACAAGGAAACAGAAGGACAGTTCAACAACAACTTTGTTCTGTCTTCACTGAAGAAGGCAAAAATAACTTCTCAGAAATGGCTTATAAAGGAAAGGTCTACAAGGAAGGAAGAATTGAAGGAAATGGATTTTATTAATACAATAGTGCTGGAGAAATTACTCAAATTGAAAGTTGAATTCTCTGGCCTGACAATTTAAACACCATGGTAGTAAGAGAGGTGGGCATGAAAGTAACGGATGCATTGGTTGTCATTTAGCAAAAAAATTGTAGATTCTGGAACAGTTCTGGCAGATTGAAGGGTGGTAAATGTAACCCCACTATTTAAAAAAGCAAGGGAAGAATGAAGAAAAACAAGAATTATTGAGATTAGTGTAAAACAAAAACCAAAAGGATCCGTCGTAGTATATGGTTATGGATTGACAATGTGTTAGTGGACAAGTAATTGACAGTCGGAGGGAAAGGGGGTACTACAGGCTTGAGTGTTAGTGGCCCAGTTATTCGTAATATATAGCAATAATTTGGATGAGGGTATCTAATGTAATTTTCCTTTTTTTAAAACTTATTCATTTTTGTGGGATGTGGGCATCACTGGCTGGCCAGCATTTACTACCTGTCCCTGGCTGCCCGTGAGAAGGTGGTAGTGTGCAGCCTTCTTGAACCACTGCAGTCCACCTGCTGTGAGTTGACCCACAATGCCATTAGGGAAGGAGTTCCAGGATTTTGACACAGACAGTGAAAGAATGGCAACATATTTCCAAGTCAGGATGGTGAGTGACTTGGAGGGGAACTTGGGTTGGTGGTGTTCCCATGTATCTGCTGCCCTTGTCCTTCTAGATAGAAGTGGTTGTGGGTTTGGGCAGTGCTGAGAGGGGATTCTGGTGAATGTCTGCAGTGCATCTTGTAGATAGTACACACTGCTACTACTGAGCTTTGGCGGTGGACAGAACGGATGCTTGTGGATGTAGTGCCAATTAAACAGGCTGCTTTATTGTGAATGGTGTTAAGCTTCTTGAGTTGGAACTGCACTCATCCAGGCAAGTGGGGAGTATTCCATCACACTCTTGACTTGTGCCTTGTAGATGGTGGACAGGCTTTGTGGAGTCAGGTGGTGAGTTACTTGCCCCAGTTAACCCAGCTTCTGGCCTGCTCTAGTAGCCACTCCGTTAACGTGGTGAGTCCAATGAGTTTCTGGTCAATGGTAACCCCGAGGATGTTGATAGGAGGGGATTCAGTGATGGTAACATCGTTGAATTTCAAGGGGCTGTAGTTAGATTGTCTCTTATTGGTGGTGGTCATAGCTTCGTATTTATATGGTGTGAATGTCACTTGTCAGCCTAAGCCTGGTTATTGTCCCAATCTTGTTGCATTTGGACATGGGCTACTTCAAAGTCTAAGGAGTCACAAATGGTGTTGCACATTGCACAATCATCAACAAACATCCCCATTTCTGACCTTATGATGGAGAGAAGGTCATTGCTGAAGCAGCTGAAGATGGTTGGGCCTAGGACACTATCCCAAGGATGACAAAAGCAGGTGGCAGTGGGAATGGTGAGGAGGATGTAAAGAGACTTCAGGGTGATTTAGACAAGTTGAGTCAGTAGACAAACACATGGCAGATACAGTATAAAATTCATGAGTGGGAAACAGCAAAAAATTAATTAAATGGTGATAGATTGAGTAGTGTCGATGTACAAAGGGGCTTGGGTGTCCTTGAGCATTGGCCATTGAAAGCCAGCTTACAGATGCAGCCAGCAGTTAGGAAGGGAAATGGTACCTTGGTCTTCTTTGCAAAAGAATTTGAGTACAGGAGCAAGGCAATCTTCCTGCACCTATCCAAGGCCTTGGTGAGTCCACATTTGGATTACTACATTCATCTTTGGTTGTCTCACAGAAAAAAAATAATATAATTACCACAGGGAGGTGTGCGGCAAAAGGATCACCAGACTACTGCCTGGATGAGCAGGTTTGTTGCAAGAAGAAAGGTTGTGTCATCTGGGCCTGTAATTCACTGAGGTTTAGAAGAATTAGGGAAGATTTCATTCAACATGAAAAATTCCAATTTGGTTGGACAGACTGGGTGTAGGGATTATCTCTCTCTTGGTTAGAGATCCAGAACAAGTCACGATCTCAGGATACAAAGTAGACTATTTTGGATTGAGACGAGAAGGAATTTGTGCAGGGTGTGGTGAGCCCGTGGAACTTTGTACCACAAAACTATGCAGGACAAGTCACTGAATATGATTAAGAAAGTAGTTGATAAAATTTCTGGAGGCTAAAGGGGTATGAAGAGGGAATGGGACTAAGGTGTTAAGATGTAAGATCAGCCAAGAACTTGTTGAACGGTTGTCTAGGCTCAAAAGGCCTATTTTACCAATTTTCTGATTTTTATTTAGAAAGCATTGAGGGAGCCAGTGTAGGGAAGTGGGGGAGTCCAGCTGAGGGCCACCCACCCTGTGCTTACACATCCAGTGCCCTTCCCTATGGTCTATGATTTCACCCACTCCCATCTCCAGGAACCCAGCAAAAGCCCTTGGAGAAGGATGCAAAGCATCACAGTCAGTGGCTACTGGCCTTTGATTGTCTGGCAGCACTCAGGCTGGGGTATCTGCCCTTATGAAGGTATGATCTGCAGAATAACCAATGCTGCCCACTTAACTGCCCGATTATGCTTAAATTGCACATGGGGCCCCTGCAGAAGTGGCACAATTTTCCCATCAGATTGTACAAATGGGCTGGACATACGTCACCTACATTCAATTCAATCCCTCATGTATAATTCAGACCCCAGTCTATGTGCAGTGAGACAGAAGCCTGTCTTCATTTATTAAGGAAACACTCAGAGTAGGCACAGAAATACATTAGCTTTCTGATCAGAAGTCAGAACTGGGAAAATTGTAGCACTCCATCTTGTGATTCTCAGTACTGACAAACAGACAGGGGAATTGAAATCTGGGTTTGCTTTCCAACACTATACTTCTCTCAGCGGCTCAGAAGAATACCAATGAAACATTCTAAATTCACTTTCCATATCTCAGACAGCCCATTACAGATTTACACTCAAATCCCTACAGATCAATCAGTGCAAAAAAAAACACTTTATAGACAGAAGAGGTGCATCTCAAATTATCCACGTTAAGTACCATCCTCAGGAGAATATTGCTGTGCTCGTATCACAGTTATTAAACATTGCATCTTCCAGAGATATGCCTGCAATATTATCACTGCTTCATTGCAGAGCACACATTAATCTTTGTAACTAAATAGTTATTATTAGCCTACATACCAATTTTTGTCTATAACATCTATATTATGAATAAACATTTCTTGAATCTTCCAGTAGTATTTAACCCATGTCGAATGCTTATATCACTGAAGCCAACATAAACATTGCTGCATCAGGCGCAATTCCCTCTTGGAGGTAAACTCAACACCACTGTGACAGTTCACATACTTACTAAAAATGTTTTCTAGTTTCTTCTAAAACTCTCCCACAGGCATCAACTTGAACAATGTTCCTCAGCAATGATCACCTTTCATCACATCACCTAAATGACAAGGGATGTTAGCAGACCACTCATCCATTAGAAGGGTTTGTATGACAGATTGATCCTGTTTTCATTCAAAGTTCACACTGGCATGTTTTTTAGCAATGTCAGTCAGTAAAAAGGTAACAACGGTGTAGTGTCTGTGCAAATCTAACACCAAATAGGGCTCCTGGATGTTAAGTGTTGCAGATTCCATTACAATAGCCGATCAATATGTAAGTAGCGTATGAAGTGCAAGCTGATGACTGCACTGACACTGAAGTGTGGATATTCTATGCTTTCTGAATTTACCATAAAGAAGCACACACAGTTCAAACCCTCATGTTACATTAATCAAGTCATAACTGCAACTTTTAAGCTGAAAACTGAAAAATTATCTGCATTACTCACAATCTTTATATCTGCTATTTTACAAGTTAGATTTTTGAATAGCTACAGCTCCATGGCATATAATTAATCTCTAACAGTATAGATAAACAGTCCAAAAGGTTTATCGGGAAGATTACCTGGTCAAAAGGAAGTGTTAATGCCCTTGTTTACCAAGTGACCTAGAGGCAGCTAGCACTGGGAGAAGGAAAAAACCACATACCTCTACAATGCCTGACATCTCTGTGTAACAAGCCATATTCCAAGTCAGTCTCCGTAATAAATCAATGGACACTGAAAAAGCAGTGCCTGCTGGTTCCCTAGTACTGCAATGAGTCACAGCTCTCCCAGCAGATGGTACTACACAGTCTCATTGACATACTCCCACCCATCATCATAACATTGTGCATCCCAACAGCAATAGGGCACAGAAAGCAGGAACACTTGACATCTACCAGTGGTAAAACTGGGATGGAAATATGAATATATATCTGGATACTTTTAGTCTACTGTTGTAGACAAAACAATTGTTTTTAAAGTAACCCTTTAACTACCAAGACTCTCAGCTTTACTTCACACGTTCTCTCAACAGCTACTCATGATTAAAAATGATTTCAAAATAAAACAGATTAAGAGGAGAACAGTTGGTTGCAATGTCAATTGACTATTACTAAATCATCTTAACACAAAATTAAATGCTCACAGAATACGATCGGTCAGAAAACTGTGCTTGGTCAAAACATCTCATGAAGAGCTGGAGAAAACACTGGCATTTGAAATTTTCATTTGGCACAAATCTAGTGTGTGTGTACTGGGTACACCATCAACACCAGTCACCAACTCTTTCCAATTTGTTTAATCTGCTGTGAGAATCAACGAGACAACCGGCCTTTCTACAGACTCAGAAAACCACTCAAAGAAAACTGTTTAGCTCTAATATACGGAAACCACTGAAACTAATAACTTTCACTTCTTTCATTTTACAAGTGTTCATGGCCTCAAAACAACAGCTTCCCTTATTAATCCACAAAATGTGACTATTACTTATTACTGCTCCATTCTGCTCCCTTTCGAAAGTATTGATTGAGAATACACTTTTTTGTTGAGAGTTATTCCTCATTTTGGACACTGCATTTACATTAATGCAACTCAGTAAAGTGCTCTTGCTCCAAGCTGGGAATCAAATTGAATTGTAATCAGAAGGTATTTATGCTACAACTGCAGCATTGGTAAGCGACAACTTTACATTGCGCTTTCAATATTGTAACTGTAAAACATCAGAGTTATACCCATGCTTGAGGGTGGGTACTAATTCAGATTCAGCTTGGATTCAAATTGTAACCTAAAATGTTAAAGCACTTCATAAATGGGCTTAAAAAAAATCAACTGGATTGTTTCTGTAAAGAGATAAGCATCGACAAATGCAAATAATCCACAATGAAAGAAAGACTGAGCCTCAGTAATGTAAAATTAATTGGCTAGCCCAAGGCTTGTTTTTAACATTACATCCCTATCCATCTGAGTGGACTCTGAAGATCAGTTTACAACTGGAACACATTTGAAGAAAAAAAAATGGATAATTCTACATTTGACACAAATATGTAAAACACAGGATCTGAAAGACAATAAGCTGGATCTTGCTGCAGTTGAGCATCTTATTAAATATTTGACTGCATTGTTTAGTTCATAAAGATTTCTGGAAGTGTGACCTCTCAAAGTTGTCATAAGGTCAATAGTATCTAAGATAACTCAATGATATTTGAAGATTGGAAAAGAAATAATAGGTGGGAAAGGAAGGTGCGAAAGAAAAGTAATGAGACAAGATAGTCAGATAACCAAAAATCTACATATAAAAACATATTCAACAAATTATAAACTGCATCAAAAGATGATGTTAATACTTTAGATCTTTTACTTTTTTGGACACAAGAGGTTGATCAGTCTTGCATTATCCAGTGCTGAATTGTTCAAAGTTCTGCGAGAAATAATGCAAACTGCAGATGCTGGAGAATCTGAGAGAGTGTGGAGCCGGATGAACACAGCAGGCCCAGTAGCATCTTAGGAGCAGAAAAGCTGACGTTTCGGGCCGAGAAGCTTCAGAAAAAAAAAGAGGAGGCAGGGGGAAAGAGGGGTCTGAAATAAATAGGGAGTGGATTGAAGATGGATAGAGGAAAAGATAGGTGGAGAGGAGACAGACAAGTTAAAAAAGGGGTAGGGATGGAGCCAGTGGAGGTAATTGTAGGTGGGGCGGTAGGGAGGGGATAGGTCAGTCCAGGGAGGATGGACAGGACGGATAGGTCAAGGGGGCGGGATGAGGTTAGTAGGTAGGGAATGGAGGTGCAGCTTGAGCTGGGACGAGGGGATAGGCGAGAGGAACAACAGGTTAGGGAGGTGGGGACGAGCTGGGCCGGTTTTGGGATGCAGTTGGGGGGTGGGGGGGCAAGGGGAGGTTTTGAAGCTGGTGAAGTCCACATTGATACCATTGGGCTGCAGGGTTCCCAAGTGGAATATGAGCTGCTGTTCCTGCAACCTTTGGGTGGCATCATTGTGGTACTGCAGGAGGTCCAGGATGGACATGTCATCTAAGGAATGGGTGGGGGAGTTAAAATGGTTTGCGATTGGGAGGTGCAGTTGTTTATTGTGAACCAAGCATAGGTGTTCGGCAGAGCGGTCCCCAAGCCTCCGCTTGGTTTCCCCAATGTAGAGGAGGCCACAATGGGTACAGTGGATGCAGTGTACCACATTGGCAGAAGTGCAGGTGAACATCTGCTTGATGTGGAAAGTCATCTTGGGGCCTGGGATGGGAGTGAGGGAGGTGGTGTGGGGGCAAGTGTAACACTTCCTGCGGTTGCAGGGGAAAGTGCCGGGTGTGATGGGGTTAGAGGGGAGCGTGGAGCGGACAAGTGAGTCACGGAGAGAGAGTGGTCCCTCCAGAACGCAGACAAGGGTGGGGATGGAAAAATGTCTTTGGTGCTGGGGTCGGATTGCAGATGGTGGAAGTGTCAGAAGATGATGCGTTGTATCTGGAGGTTGGTGGGGTGGTATGTGAGGATGAGGGGGATTCTGTTTTGGTGGTTATTGTGGGGACAGGGTGTGAGGGATGCGTTGCAGGAAATGCAGGAGACACGGTTGAGGGCATTCTCGACCATAGCGGGGATGGGGAAAGAGTTGTGTTCCTTGAAGAATGAGGACATCCCAGATGTACGGGAGTGGAATGCCTCATCCTGGGAGCAGGTGAGGTAGAGGTGAAGGAATTGGGAATAGGGGATGGCATTTTTGCAGGAAGGTGGGTGAGAGGAGGTGTATTCCAGGTAGCTGTGGGAGTCGGTGGGTTTGAAATGGATATCATTTTCTAGCTGGTTGCCTGAGATGGACACAGAGGTCCAGGAAGGTGAGGAATGTGTTGGAGATGGTCCAAGTGAAGGGATTGTTCCATGTAACCTACAAAGAGGCAGGCATAGGTTGGGACCATGCAGGTACCCATGGCCACCCCCTTTGTCTGTAGGTCTGTACGAGGAACAGTCCCTCTTCTGCACCTACACTGGCCCCAGACCTCACCTCTTCCTCAGTTACATTGATGACTGTATCAGCGCCGCCTCGTGCTCCTATGAGTAGCTTGAACAGTTCATCCACTTCACCAACACCTTCCACCCCAACCTTAAGTTCACCTGGACCATCTCTAGCACCTCTCTCTCCATCTCGGGCAACTACCTAGAAACCGATGTCCATTTCAAGCCCACCGACTCCCACAGCTACCTGGAATACACCTCCTCCCACCCACCTTCCTGCAAAAATTCCATACCCTATTCCCAATTCTTATGCCTCTGCTGCATCTGCTCCCAGGGTGAGGCATTCCACTCCCAAACATCTCAGATGTCCTCGTTCTTCAAGGACCACAACATAACCCCACGCCCCGCAGTGGTCGAGAACATCCTCGACTGTGTCTCCCGCATTTCATGCGACTCATCCCTCACACCCCGTCCCCACAATAACCACCAAAAGAAAATCCCCCTGGTCCCCTCATACCAACCCACCAACCTCCGGATAGAACACATCATCCTCTGACACTTCCGCCATCTACAATCCGACCCCAGCACCAAAGATATTTTTCCATCCCCACCCCTGTCTGCTTTCCGGAGGGACCACTCTCTTAGTGACTCCCTTGTCTGCTCCACACTCTTCTCCAGCCCCACCACACCCAGCACCTTCCCCTGCAACCGCAGGAAGTGTTACACTTGCCCCCACACCTCCTCCCTCACCCCCATCCCAGGCCCCAAGTAGACTTTCCACATCAAGCAGATGTTCACCTGCACATCTGCCAATGTGGTATACTGCATCTGCTGTACCTGTTGTGGCTTCCTCTACATTGGGGAAACTAAGCGGAGGCTTGGGAACAGCTTTGCAGAACACCTCCGCTCGGTTCGCAACAAACAACTGCATCTCCCAGTCGTGAACCATTTTAACTCCCCCTCCCATTCCTTAGACGACATGTCCATCATGGGCATCCTGCAGTGCCACAATGTTGCCACCCAAAAGTTGCAGGAACAGCAGCTCATATTGCACTTGGGAACCCTGCGCCTATCCCCTCCTCCCACCTCAAGCCGCACCTCCATTCTCTACCTACTAACCTCATCCCACCCCCTGACCTGTCCAGCCTCCGCAGACTGACCTATCCCCTCCCTACCAGTCCATCTAAGCTCACCTCCACTGGTTCCATTCCCGCCCCTTTTAACTTGTCTGTCTCCTCTCCACCTATCTTTTCCTCTATCCATCGTCGATCCACCTTCCCCCTATCCCTATTTATTTCAACCCCTCTCTCCCTCCCCCTTTTCTGATGAAGGGTCTAGGTCCGAAACTTCAGCTTTTGTGCTCCTAAGATGCTGCTTGGCCTGCTGTGTTCATCCAGTTCCAAACCTTGTAATTTCTTGTTCAAAATTCTGCCCCTGGATCTGAAACATTAACTCTCATTTGTCTCTACCTATGCCTGCCAGACCTGCTGAGCTTTTCCCAGCCATTTATGGTTTTGCCTTTATTTCTATTTCTGATTTTCCAGCATCCGCTAGTTCTTTTCTTCAGTAACTGACACACATCACTTCTGGAATGTGCTTTTGCAAAGAACGTCTGGAGATAGCTGCAGTGATTTTTGTCTAGGTTCATCCTGAGCAGCTTCACGTTGCAGGACTGTGGCCAGCAGGCTGTTCCCTGGGATGCATACTGAGACAGACAGACAAAATATCGACTGTACCTGAAGGACTGTCACCTTGGTGAAAGACATTCTTGGGTCTGCCTAAGATTTGTTGGCCCTCCAGTGCAAAGAATTGACCTTGACTGAGTGCTGCAAACTGGCAATGTGCTATGGGACTCATTACGCCTTGTCAACAGCTGCACCATGCTTGAATGGGGAAACACCACTGTGAAAAGGTGTTTCTGCCAAAGTACATGGGGGTCAGTTTAGTTACCAGACCCTCTTGGTGCGCTAATGCATGTTAAATGTATCTAAGAAATGCCTTGGGTTTTTTTGCAATTACCAGGAATACCATATTGCAACGTTTGGCTGTTGTTCATGTGCAAAGACTGTACAGAAATGTTGCAGTAACTGTGTATGTCCATAATTTTATTTCAAATGAATTAAGCATATTTTTGCAATTAAAACACCCTTTCATCTCCTGAACTTGCCAGGCTCTTGTGACTCAGTGGTAGTGTCTCTACCGCTGGGTCAGGAGGACTGGTATCAAGCCTCACCTGCTCCCAATAGCACCTCTGAGCAGATTAGTTGGAAATATCTACACCCTTTCATCTCCTTAACTGTTTGGCTAAGTTATGAATCAATGATGCCATGTTTCACCAACAACCGTTACCAGTAAAAGCCAGCCCGCTGATGAAAAGTGCTAGAAACTAGTTAAAGATGGGCAAGTTTAAAAATGACTGAAGAATAATACCACAGGTAAAACAAATAATTCTTGCATTTCACATTGTTAATAGTTAGCCTCACTGCAGAACTACCTAAAATAAAAGCAAAGAAGTAAACTTAAATTGAATCAATGTCTTAACAATTTAGTTGAATAAAAATAGAAACTAAAATTCAAATTAATGTAGTTCTTATTAAAATTTGAATTTTTAATGCATTTTCTGCCAAAATTGTCATATTGCTCACAGAGAGAACTTTAGAAAGAACAATCCAACTAAAATAACCCATCATTTGACAAATCCCAAAGGATCACTCTTAAGATGCTATAGCCGATGAGCCACAATGTAATTAGATATTGCTCTGACAAGCTCACAGAAAATCTTCAGGAGGACTTGAGGAGATATGAACGTCAACATCTGAGGGGGTGGGGGGGGGGGGGTACCCTGCAGGTCGGTAACCAGATTTATCACTGGGTTGCTCAGCAGTTGCACCAGGGAGATGTAATATTGTCTTGTCATGTGTTTGTGGCTGAGATCAAAGCCCCTAACTCTGCCATAGTCATCCTACTACAGCAGCATCTCATTACAGTGCCAGATAGCAGTGGGTTGTTCAGAGGCCCAAGCTAATCTTGTGGGAACATGGGTTGGTGGACTTTAAACTCAATTAATAAATCTGGAATTGAAGACTTACTATATTGGTGATCAAACCATTCTTGACTGTCATTAAAATCCATTGAGTTAACTCATGCCCTTAAGGAGAGAGATGTGCCATCAAGATGAGATATGGCCTCAGTGGGACTCCAGACCACAGTAACGGTGTTGATATTTAAATGACCACTGAAGTAGCCTATAGCAAACCACTAAGTCATATCAAACCGCTACAATTACTGAACAGAATGAAACCAAAATGGGCTCAACATCAAAAATGACAACAGAAAACCAAACACCATCAACCCTCAGGCCTCCTTCTTACTAACACTGCAGGTGGTGAAACAGTGGTATACACAGTCAGAGGGAGCTCCCCAAGAGTACTAAAAGGTAGGTCCTCAATACGTTGGAAGTCTTAAGTCAAACATGGGCAAGGGAACCACTTGCTGATTACTTTAATCTTCCCACCACTCAGCTGATAAATTGGAATGCTTCCATTTTGAATGCTAAATAGAAGGAGCACAGAGGGTGGAAAGGGCACAGAATGTATATTGGATAGAGGGAGTCAATGTCTATCACCATGAGTAGCTCAGTAGCACTACTAGGAACTGAGCTGGCCACAGCCTAAAAGAAAACACAGCCGCTGGACTGAGTCTGTAATTAGGTGGTGAGGGAATGAATGAGGTAAAAAACTACTCAAGCTTGTCCTCACAAACCAAATCTGACACATTCTTCTACTTTATTGTGCGTGTTAAGCCAATATTGTTACCAGCTCATTTATGTCTGGGGTATCACTGGGCTTTGGCTATCGTCACATGCGCTCAGAGGTTGCTTCCTTTTGATCTCTAAGTAAGGTTCTTCAACTACATACACATTGTGACACTCCTTTATTTCCAGCTAGTCTTTAAATAAAGATCCCTAGTGTAGGGTGTAAGGCCTCCATCTCTTCACGTGCTATTTCCAGACACTGTCATCTCTCCTACTAACCTCAGTCTGACATGATCAGTCACATCATTATGATTTACATGAATCTCATTTTACCACAGTATTTACCAAAGCGTTGTTAGGTACAACAATCTCACAATTCCATCCTCACATGAGACAGAACCGTCCATTTCTGTGACACTTTCACCATGCTAAATGGGATAGATTCCAAACAGGCTGAGAAACCTAAAACTGGGTATCCATTAGGCGCTGACAACCATCAGCAGCAGAATTACTTTCAACTATAATCTGTATCCTTAAAAGGGCCAGCATATTCCCCTCTGCCCCCACTCTCAGTCTACAATTGCCATCTAGCCTGGAGGACATAGCTGATTCAAGGAAGGCTAAATGTGGCCATGCCAGGAGCAGCACCAGACAGATCTAAAATTGAGGAGTGAAGATACAGTGCAGGACATTTGCACATCAAACAGTGGAAAACACACACAGCAGATTGGGCTAAGTGATCATGCAACAAATGGATCTGCTGAAAACTTGGAAGGCCTATCAAATCCAGCCATAAATTGGTGGTAGACAATAAACAAACAACTAACAGGTTGAGGAAGCTACACAAATATCCCCGTCCTCAGTGATCGTGGACCCATCACAGAAGAGAAGGATGAAGCAATTACAACTATCTTCAGCCAAATGTGTTGAGTGGGTAATACATTTGGACCAACACCTGAAATGCCCAATATCACTGACGCCTGTTGTCAGCTGCTTCAATTCATTCTGGATGATATCAAGAAAGAGCTGGAATCACCAGTTACTATTGAGGCTATGGGCCCTGATAATTTACCTGCAATATTACTGAAGGCATGTACTCCAAAATTAGCTGTACTGCTAACCACTAGTTACAACACCAACATCTTCCCAACAATGGGGAGAACTGTCCAAGTAAGTACTGTCCAGAGAAGGCAGGACAATCCAGCCCAGACAATTTCAGCACTTTTCACACATTTCCCATATTCGCTCTGTGCCTCATCATGCAAATACATCGGAGTTAGTCCACAAAAGCTTTACTAATGGGATGGGGGGGGGGTGTTGAAGGGATGAAGGTTGTCTGATGAGGAAAGGTTGGACAGGGTAGGCTTCAATCCACTGGAGTTTAGAAAACTAAGAGATGACTTGATTGTGATCCTGAGGTGTCATGACGTTTCCTCTCATGCTAGAAGCCATAACTAGGGGTTACTAATAAAAATAAGGGGTTGCAGATTTAGAACAGAGATGACATGGATTTCTGTTTTCTCTCAGAAGGTCATAAATCTTTGGAATTCGCTTCCCTGAAAAAAAAAGTGGTGAGGGCAGAGGTAGATAGGTTATTGTTAAGTAAGGTGAAAGTTGATCAGAGATAGGCAGAATGCAGATTTGACCAAACAATCAGATCAACCTCAATTCTTTGAACTCATGGAGCAGGCTGATAGGATCCAGGAATAGGAAATTCAACCCTAACTTGTACGTTTGGATCAGCAACATTATGAAAGAAGTTGTTGACAGTGGTCTAAAGCAGCAACAACCTGCTCACTGATGGTCAGTTTGAGTTCTACGAGTCCCATTCAGCTCCTAACCCCCATTACAGTCCTTGTCCAAACATACAGAAAAAGACGTGAACTCCCAAGGTGAGGGGACAATGACAGCCCTTGACATCAAGACTGCATTTGATCAAATGTAGCAACAAGGAGCCAGAACAAAATTGGAGTCGATTGAAATCAGGGGATGAATGCTCCATTGATTGGAGTTATACCTGGTACTAAAGGAAGCTGGCTGCGGTAGTCGGAGGTCTGTCACCACAGCTCCAGGACACCACCGCAGGAGTTCCTCAGGCTTCTGTCCGAGGCTCAATCATCTTCAGCTTCTTCATTCCCTCCGTCATTAGGTCAGAATGGGGACATTTGCTGATGGTTACACAATGTTCAGCACCATTTGCGACTCCAACACTGAACTATTTGCATCCATATACAGAAAAATCTGGACAAAATTGAGGTTTTGCGTTGATAAATGGCAAGAGGTCATTCATGTCAAGCAAGTGCCAGGCGATTAATACCTCCAGCTTGGAGATTTAATGACATTACCATCACTGAATTCCCCGCTAATTCTTGGGGGTTATCACTGAGCAGAAACTGGATTGTACTAGCAACATAAATACAATGGTTACACATGCAGGTCAGAGGCTCGGAATTCTATGATAAAACCTCACCGCCCGATTCCACATCCGCAACGCACAAGTGAGGACTATAATGGAATTCTCCATATTTGCCCAATTGATGGGGCACTGACAGCACTCAGGAAATGGAACACCACTCAGGATGAAGCAGGTCATTTGATTGGCATCACATCACCACTTTTCCACCTTTAAACATTCTCTCCCTATACCAATGATACACCCTGCTGCCACTGTATCATCTACAAGATGCACTTAAGTAACTCAGCAAGATGTCCTTCAATAGCACATTGAAAATCTATAATGTCTACCACCTCCAATGACAAAAAACCAAAGCAGATGCATGGCACAGCCATGGGCATGTTCTCCTTCAAGCATGACTTGAAATATATCACCATTCCTCCAGTGCCACTGGGTCTGCATCCAGAAATTCCATTTGTAACAGCACATGGAGTTTCTACACTATATGGACTGAAGTTGTTCAAAGCAGCAACTCAGCACCACCTTCAAGTTAGGGTGGTCAATAAATACTTGTCTAGCCAAGGATGCCTAAACCCTTGGGTAAATAAAAAAAAAAGAAGCTGCAGCCAAGAGAAACCAAACAGAAACTGCCAGAATGATAGCTGGGGAAACAGATGAGCCTTGGTCTGTTTTGGTCTCTCAGTTACCATGACATCACAATTAGAAATATCCGAGTATAACCTAAAGTATACATAACATTCCCAAGGTCACACAGCCTTAAACACAAATATCTCACAAGAACCTGCATCTCAAATCAGTCACTAACACAGTGGTCTGTGCTGGTCTTTTCCAAATTGACATCTTACATTAGAAACACAAGACAATAGCAACAGGGGTTGGCCTTTCGGCCCCTCAAGCCTGCTCTGCCATTCAATATGATCACGGCATATCAAGATCAATGCCCTTATCCTGCCCTCCCTCAATATTGCTGGGTCCTTTTAACCACAACGACTATATTTACTTCCTTCTTGAAATTACAATGTTTTGGCCTCAACAACTTCCTGTGGTAGTGAATTCCACTTGCTGGATGAAAAAAGAAAATTTCTCATCTCGGTCCAAAAAGATTTAACCCTTATTCTTAAATTAAACTATCACCCCTGTCTCTGGGCTGTCCCACTGTCGGGAACATTGTACAGTCAGACAGACTCTGACATATAGAAACCCCTGGAATAACTAAAATCTCAAACGGTTCCCAACTACTCTTCATGAAGAATGGTGAACAGTTCTGTAATTCCAGAGGAGTGCAGTTGTGTGATGAATCACACTGTAAAATAGTAAATGGGTTTGATCTCAATTGTCCAGAGGAGCTTCAAATAGACTGAAACATTAGTAAAATAACTGCACGCGGTCAGACCATGCACTGCAGGAATGGTAGCATCAGACGAAAGACAAGGAGTGTGTGTCACTGTAATCTAGTTTAAACAACGCAATGCATCCTGTAATAATAGGAAGAGATTCCTGAGATTTGAATGCAATTATTAAATTACTTCTGGATTAAACTATTTGCAGAAACAGATCCAAATTTACTGATAATAGTTTTGTGGTAAATCATGTTGGGAAAATAAAACATTAATTTAGGATGATAAGTCTCCCACAATTCTTCTGCACATACTTTTGAAACATGTAGCATTTATGGATCACAGGGCTGGAATAATCAATAACATTTAATGAGATGCAGGTTATGGTTCAGGAATGCGCGGTATTGTTATCCAAATTCATTCGGTTATGAGGTCTTGAATAAGATTATAAAATAAAACTCAATTAAATTGTTGCAATGGATCAATATAATGATGAAATGTTGTCCTGTAGTACAAAATTATACTTTGCAATTCTGGGTCAGGCGGTAGAATTTGCTTATTAAGCCTTTATGAGATTATTAACTGATTTTTAAATTTCTCACCAGGCTTGACAGAAAAATGGGCAAATCCCAAACCACACAGATGGTGGAAGCTGATAAGCACCATGAAATGCTTTCATTAAAACACGTTCAGATTGTTTTCCTGTTTAATACATTTCTCTCTGTTGAATTATGGCAGGTTGACCTCTGCAGTTTTAACCTGCTTGATTGAGCAGGCAAGAAGGACATATCTCAAAGCCCTTGGGGTTCCTTTTAGCATGAATATGTTGGAGCCCTAAGCAAAATAAATGTTCCAATTCCCAAAAGTGGATGTGCCACTTTGCCATTTTTCTTCCTCATTCAAAAGGATTTTTATTCCCCCACAGGATGAGGGCATCACTTGGCTAGACCAGAAATTATTGCCCATTGGACATTTAAGAGACAACCATATTGCTGTGGATCTGGAGTGACATTTAGGCCAGATCAGGTAAGGATGGCAGATTTCCATCCCAGAAGGACATTAATGAAGCAGATGGATTTTCCTGACAATTGACACTGACACACTCTTAATTCCAGATTTTTAATTGAATACAAATCTCACCATCCACCACGGTAGGATTTACCACCTGGATCTATGGATTCATAGGCTAATGATAATACCACAATGCCACTTCTTCTCCTATAAATGTAATTATTTGAGTAATTATCTAATTCAGAGCCAAGGGTGCTCAATTGCATATTGTATTCAGGGCAGAGGCCAATAATTTATGAAATAATGGGGTATTTGTGATGACATAATGATAATGTCAGAGAGATCAGGAAGGACGATCTCTAATCTTACGTGATGACAATGTACACAAAGATCTAGCTTATAATTAAAGGGCAGTAGAAAAAGACTATGAGTTGAAGTGGCATACTTTGGAGAATCTAAAAATTTTCCCCAAAACCTTGAACAAACAAAATACGGGGACAGCAGAAAAGGAAAACAGAAACACAATGAAGTCACCTTCACTGGAGAACTTCAGGGTTAAGAAGCAAATATAGAAACAATAAGAATAAAACCTGAAGATTCAACAAGTCATTAGAGAAAAATCAGGGGAACAGCAACAGCGAGGTGGAAAACAGACCCAGAAACAGAACAGTATTGAGCAAGACCCAAAGCCACAAGAAGCAGGGCAGATGCAGGGACAGTTTCAGAAGAAATGTGGAATCCAACTTTGCCACCTTGGAAACATTCCAGGCAAAGGGACCACAAAAAAAACCAAGGAACGGGAAAACTGGAAGAAATGTACACCAGGTACTGGACTGCTGCAGGCTCAAATAAGAAAGTCCAGGTCAATGTATTACTTTAGCTCTGGATACCACCACTAGAAACGTATTAGTAAGACTCTTCTTCAGTCCCAAAGAGACAAAACATTAACTCTGCTTCACTCACAAGAGATGCTGCAAGAAAGCAAAGCTTGAAAAACCACAAGAATAGAGAAGTCCTTCCTTAGAAAATTAATTATACAGTAAACAAACATTGGGCTGTTAAACCAGAGGAAGTGGTTTGACACCCAGAGTTTAAAATTAGGTACAGGAGCTGGTGTTTTAATTTTATCAGCACTACTAAAATGGCCTGAAACAATTAAAATATAACAAAGGGCCTGGATCAACTTTGGTAGTTGTTAAAAGCCTGCTCGTGGCAGCACTCAAACATAAAGAATCAGAAATCTTTGAACCTCAGATTCAGAATCAGAACTGTTCTCTACTAAGTTGAGCTGAGATTGTTCTAGACGGCGGTTGTTGAGATTGCTAATGCTTAACATGCAAAATAACTTCAAAGTAAGACTTCATAAGTTATTTTCAAGATTTGGAAGTCAAGAACATCATATCACTCTATGGAGAGGATGCAAAACCAAATTTTGTATACTTGTGTGGAGGAAATTACTTCAAATTCTTGGAAGAAAGGTAGAGCTGGAATAGAAAAATATGCTCCAGCAAAGAATTAGCTCACTAATTACCAGGTCAACAAGTTGGTGTCTAGGTATGATCATGATCCTGAAACCAAAAGGATGTACAAGATTTAACTCAGACAAACAAACCTTTTGGAAAAAGAGTTCCGACCAAAACCAGCCAAGACAACCCTATTGGCCAACCTGAATGTTAACGGTGAATTCTGGATGGATTCATGGATGAAGAATCCAGATTGTTGATCACCTTTAGGCAAACTTATTTTTAAACAGATTAACTTCTGGACTTACATCCTCTCCCAACATTTTTCAGAGAACATTTTCCAGTGCATTAGAAGGTGCTGACAATTCCATATACCACACAAATGACATCCTGATACATTGATTCACGAAACAGGAACCTAACCAAAAGGGTCACGTCTTCCTACTGAACACAGGGCTATTACTTAATAAAATTATGTGTTGCTAAACTTAAATGACATAAGAGAAAATTTCCATCACCCATAAATGTTGCAGAGCTGCAAATATTCCTGAGTTTGGTAAATCAAATACACATTCAAGAATAATGCTTGTGCTTAGGCCAGGAAAACATTTTTGTAAAGATTAACCAACTCCTTAACTCTTCAGAAATAGAACAAAACGATTCACAGTTGCTGACTGTGGTCACGGATGAAGCATTATCTGCAATACAGGAAGCAGCCTACATTCAAGGGCAGAAGGGCAGCAAGTACAGATCAGTTTAAAGATGTCTCTATGTCATTAACAGGGGCAGAACAGCATGTTGTCATTTTAGGGAAGTAGTTTTAGCATAACATCTTAAAAAGACACATCCTATGTGACAGGATTAGGGAAGTATAGTGGATGGCACTGCCACCTTACAGCACCAGGGGCCCTGAACCAATTCCACCCTCGGGCAACTGTCTGTGCAGAGTTTTCACATTGTCCGTGTGTCTGTGTGGGTTTCCACCGTGTGCTCCGGTTTCCTCCCACAGTCTGAAAAGGTGTCCAGGCTAGGTGGATTGGCTAAGGAAAATGCAGGGTTACACAGATAGGGTAGAGGGGTGGGTCTGGGTGGGAACGTCTTTGGATGGTCAGTGTGGACTTGATGGACCAAATGGCCCATTTCCAGACCATTCCAGGGATTCTGTGATTCAAAATTGAAACTGATGATAAATCATTGGTCACTCTTCTGAACTAAAGAAAGAAAGCAACTCCCAAGGTGCAATCCAGAACTCAGTCTTTCAGATTAAGAATCAAGAGGGATGATTCAGTGACTGGATATACATACAGGGAATGTACCATAAGCCATTGTATACACCCTGAAGGATACCAATGACACTGAACAGGCGAACTATATTGAGGACTTTGGAACCTACACATTCTCAACCACTCCGAATGCATCAGCTGCTGATTAGCAAGTTAAAAGCAATAAAGGCAAGACCAAGAATGGGATGAAGAATGATTTAGAATCCAGAACTACTGCCTGGAAGGATGGCAAATTATATTACCCAAAAATCTGAATTTATACCAGTACTTTTAAACAGTGTGAGAACATCATTGTCACTAATGGCTTAATAGTCTTCAATGAGATATGAGATGTACCAAGTGTTATTCGACATGATTTTCCTCAAAATCTTCACCAAGTATATTTGGATATTAAAAAGTATTCTACAAATGTGGCAGTCAAGATGGAGTTCACGCTGAGGAAGAAACAATTCCTGATTGCATTCTTGGTTTTAAAAACAAGAGTAGGAATATCCACTATTGCTGCCTTTTTTATTCCTTCCCCCCCCACAGGCTGTGGGAGTACTTTGGAATAGATTTACTTGAGTTCAGTGGAAATATGTTCCTTCAAATTACTGGACTATTATTCAGGATGCATCGAAGTCAACTGTGTGTGTAATGTCACAGCAGAAACAGTCATATAATCACCTCAAAATAACTATTCAACACAAGGTCTGGAAATCGCAGTGCTAGACAATGGACTATAATTTGTAAATGAGTAGTTCCAAAGTTGTGCACATGAATCTGACTTTATTTATGTTATTAGTTCACCTCGTGACACTCAAAACAAACAAGAGAAGCTAAGGGAATGCTACAAAAAAATTAAAGTTTCAATGTGGAGAAACAAAGGCCTCACATTTGTTCTGTCAAAGTTATTGATTTTCATCATGGCACAATAGGTTAGAATCACTGATGGGTACAGTTTTCATCTGCTACACACATTAAAACCTTGTATTACAGTGTGACCATTTCCATGTATGCATATAGCAGAGTAAACCTGATTGTTTCCATGTGTCCTGTAGAAGTATCACATTTGGTGATGAAATGGGATTGTGAATGTCTATAACCAAACAAATTAGTTTTTGATCAACTCTCAGCAAGTCAGTAGAAGAACTGAGAGACTTAAAGATGCGTTCACTACTTGTACTGTCTTGAATGTTGCTGATAATCCAGGCATTAATCAGGCAGCAGGGGAAGGGTAAAGGGCGATATTTCTGACCAAACCTGACCTAGAGATCACTGTGACACTTTAGAATTTGCTTAACAAAAGGCATACTGCTGTCAGACATTTTGTGTAAGGTTCATCACTGCTGTAAGTCCCAAGACGTTGAAGATTGCAGAAAGCTTTTTGTTTGGAATAAAGGATTAGTTACCCATTTAGGATACTGTCAGGTTTTATGTTGGCTTAAGAAAAGCCATCAATTTTAATTTGAGAATTTAAAGAAAGCCCAATGTAAACCATGTTTGAATATGTCCCACAAAGTGGGGGATTTCACAATAGATTGCTAACATTATCACAGTTTTCTTTGATAGACCTTGATAAGCAACACTGTATCAGGATGTGATAGAACATGAATCTTGAGAAAGCTAAAGTTAACAACTGCCAGTTTTCTCCCTAAGTCAATAAATTGTAACTGATTCTGAAGGCCCCAACAAAGGCAGTTATAAACTCCTGTTACTGATAATTAGGGCAACGTCAGACCCAGAATTGACCATTCACGAACATGGTGTACAGCAATTGGAAGAGGAACACCTGAAGGCGGTACACGTTGGAAGTGCTGGAGGAAGCAAACAGCAGCCACCCCATATGGTATCAAAAAGCAACAGGTTGATGAGGGGTCAGTCAAGATCCGTGCGATAGGAATTTACAGGGTATCATAGTCGAGGTAATGTTGGATGCAGCCTCAGCAGACAGTTTGCTATTGGGGAATCAGTGTGATTCCTGAATTGCCATCCTATCAAAAATTGAGTCAGTGTCTGTTGGAGAAATCATACATAAGTGAGGAAATTAGGGAGAACAGAACTTCGTTCACAAATGAAAAAGATGATGTTTCACTGATTTACAACGGTCAAAATTTATCCATTCGGAATGGGTTAAAAATGCAGTAGTTAAAATTCGAATGTGGTTGGTTTTACCCAGAAGAGAAAACTACAACACAAAATAATGTGATCTTTAAGCTCTTTTAGGTGCTTGGTAAAACTGGCCACACAATTCAAGGATACAAGGCCAAAGGACAGCTTTAGAGCAAACTGCTATCGACCTTGTCTCAGTTGTTATGCGCTAAAAAGTAGAAAATGATGATGATCTGAAGATGCCAGTGTTAGACAGGGGTGGACAGAGTCAGACGTCACAACACCAGGTTATAGTCCAACAAGTTTGTGAACCTGGCTCATGATTTCAAATAAACCTGTTGAATTATAATCTTCAGAAAATAAAGCGAGAGGACTGAAGACAGGAAACATTATCGCAAAAGTTGAATGGAGTATTTGGGTTACTCCCATTGCGGTAATACAAACGGCAAATGTTACTGTAAGATTGTGGGAATTATGAAGTAATTGTAAATCATGTACTAGAATATAATCCACTCGACAATGAGTCAAATGTCAAAGATCTGTTTATGTTTCAGGAGGTCAGAGTTGTTCAAAATTAAATCTGGTAAATACCTATCCGAAACTCGAATCAAAATGAGGAGTCAAATCTGTTTGAGTATTGCTACCCACAAGGGCCTATTTCAGTTTTACGCATCTGGACTTTTTTCTATGAAGCAAATTTTGCAAGGAATTTAGAAAGTAATGTATTATTTGCTTGACATACTCCAAATAGGCAGACCCATGACGGATGATTGAAGTAAATTGGGAAAACACTTGGAATATATGGGTCACTCAGATAGTTAAAGTTGGGCTACATCCTACCCAGAGCAAAGTCCATGCAATAAAGCAATGCAGCGCACCCACGGAGTATTTCCGAGCTCAGATCTTTTTGGGTCTCATGATTTATTACAATAAACTCATGCCAAATCTGGCAATCTCATTGCACTCACTGAGCAAAGAGGTGCGTTCCATGATTTTGCAGTGCGATAACACATTCAAGTTGACTACAAATAACTTGGAAGATGACATGATGCTTGTACTGTACAGTGTGTGTTATTGTGTGTTGGATAATAGTAAAGAGAGATCAACTGCATTTACACCATGTTCTTTAAGTGCCAATGAGTGAAATTATATTCAAATAGAGTGTACTGTTTTTGATTTTTGGAGAAAGAAGATAATCTATATATTTGTGTGGTCATAGTTTCACAACCAAAACTGATCCTAAGACACTGCAGATAATCTGAACATAAGGCCCCAGTATCCTCCTCTGTGCAGGCTGAATGCAGAGATCTGCATGGATTTTGTTGACTTATAAAATACACTACAATATGTTAAGTACAGATAATCATAAAATGCAATGATTTGATTACCATGTCTGTCTGATTTAGGGAAGATGCATTTTCTTCACATTTAAGTGAGTTTTCACAGTAGATGATGTTGGTAGAATACCTCATTGGACATAAAAATGCCAAGGGAAGGGTGCACAACGATTTGCAAAGGACAGCCAACATAGGTATTGGATTTAGAAATCATGCTTTTTAAAAAAAATCCACAGGAATAAGCTGTATTATGCCAGAAGCCAGAGTTGTAATTTCAAAAAGTTACAGGCCTAGCGATCTTCAGGATCAACACTGATGGATCAGTTTGACGAAAAAATAAAATCAATAAGTTATATTTGGTGGCTAGGATTAGATAACAACACAGAAGGTAGAGCGAAATAGTGGACAGGATTACCAAACTGTAGTAAGATGAGGCCACCATCGGTACATTTCCAGCCATAGAGATGGCCTGCACTTAATTTTGCAGAATTTGAAGGGCAATAGCTATTCATTGTTTGCAATAAATTGAACAAGTAGCAAAACATTACAAATTTTGGGTAGCTTGATTGCTGCTTATGGTTTCCAGACAAAATTGAAACCTGTCAATGGATCTTAGTTTTGCTCAAAAGACTTTTCAAATGCCATGGGAATGAAGGGACAAACAAACAGTGTTTCACTACTTGAAGTGAGGCAGAACATGGAGTATATTGTTAATCCTCCTTTTGTCAAAAAAATGCAATACCAAAAAAATGAAGAAAATTTCAAATGTCATTGATTCACAAGCTGGGGAATGTTTTGTTTGTTTATTTATCCTAACTGGGGAAAGCCACCACAGTCCTAATGGACCATAGGCTGCTCTACCATAGGAGGGAGGTGACTGGTGGTGGTTTAACTTGTGGATCACTACGCCTTAGGTGAGGTGAAGAGGTTGAGAAGGAGAGTCCTTCATGGTATCCACAGCTGGTGTAGGGATTGAACCTACACTTTTGGATTCACTCTGCATTGCAAACCAGCCATGCAGTCATTGAGCTAACCAAATCACTCATCACACCTCACACTGGGAGAACATCAGTTGGATCGATTCTTCAAAGACTGTTGAGAATGAGGTCGGTTGCTGAAGCCATATTTAGTTGGGTCAGTACAAGAAAAACAATTTTGACCAAATTTTTGAGTTATGAGATGGAGAGAATGAGACAAATGTAGTCTGGAGTTGACTCAGAAGGTTATAATGAAAGGATATCCTAAGTTATTGATGTGGTCAGAATCCAACAAATATACAGTCCCTGAATATATTTAATTAAGATACTGGTAAGTGGAAGGGTTAGATTATTACAAGTAAATCATGTTTTACCTTCAGAAGTTCATGAAGAAGTGAGTTGGGAAAAAAAATCAAAGAGTCTAATAAGTTGAATAGTTGGAATACAAATAATAGCTACTTCAACACAAGTTGTGCCCATAACCCGTTCAGATCCAAATCAGAAATCACAGAGACAAAAGTCTGATGAAGAGGAAAATTCACTGAAGATCAAAGGATATTTCAACCATGAGCCTAACCCTCCCTCCACTGACCCCTTCTCCCGCCTCCAAAACATCACCTCCTCTTGGACACCACCCAAGGCCTCTTCTTCACCAACTGCCATCATGGCATCAACCACCTCAACCTCTCCACCCCCGTCACCCACTCCAACCTCTTCCCTGCAGAACGGGCAGCCCTCCGCTCCAACCCCAACCTCACCATCAAACCCGCAGACAAGGGAGGCGCAGTTGTAGTATGGCACACTGACTGTTACAATCACTGAGGCCAGACGCTAACTCTCTGACACCTCCTCCTACAGCCCCCTTGATCATGAACCCACAACTGAGCACCAAACCATCACCTCCCAAACCATCCACAACCTCATCACTTCAGATGACCGCCCACCCACAGCCTCCAACCTCATTGTTGCCCAACCCCCACACCGCCCACTTCTATCTCTTTTCCAAAATCCACAAACCTGCCTGCCCTGGTCGACCCATTGTCTCTGTCTGCTCCTGCCCCAGCGAACTTATCTCCATCTATCTGTACTCCATTTTCTCCCCCTTGGTCCAGGAACTCCCTACCTATGTCCGTGACACCACCCACTCCCGAACTTCGAATTCCTCGGTCCCAAACGTCTTATTTTTACCACGGACGTCTAGTCCCTATACACCTGGATTCCCCATGCAGATGGCCTAAAAGGACCTCCGCTTCTTCCTGTCCCACAGGCCTGACTAGTCCCCGTCCACTGACAACCTCATCCGCTTAGCCGAACTTGCCCTCACCCTCAACAACTTCTCTTTCAATTCCTCCCACTTCCTACATAGCCCAAGCTATGTCTGCCTCTTTGTAGGTTACGTGGAACAGTCCCTCTTCCACACCTACACAGGCCCAAAACCCCACCTCTTCGTCCATTACATTGATGAGTCTATTGGCACTGCCTCATGCTCCCACAAGGAGCTTGAACAGTTCATCCACTTCACCAACACCTTCCACCCCAACCTCAAGTTCACCTGGGCCATCTCCAACACATCCCTCACCTTCCTGGACCTCTCTGTCTCCATCTCAGGCAACCAACTAGAAACTGATATCCATTTCAAGCCCACCGACTACCACAGCTACCTAGAATACACCTCCTCCCACCCACCTTCCTGCAAAAATGCCATCCCCTGTTCCCAATTCCTTCTCCTCCATGGCACCTGCTCTCAGGAGGAGACATTCCACTCCCGTACATCCCAGGTGTCCTCATTTTTCAAGGACCACAACTCCACCACCTCAGAGGTTGAGAACGCCCTCGAATGTGTCTCCCGCATTTCCCGCAACTCATCCCTCACACCCCGTCCCCGCAATAACAACCAAAAAAGAATCCCCCTCGTCCTCACATACCACCCCACCAACCTCCGGATCCAACACATCATCCTCCAACACTTCCCCCATCTGCAATCCGACCCCACCACTAAAGACATTTTTTCCTCCCCACCCTTGTCTGCCTTCTGGAGGCACAACTCTCTCCCCGTGACTCCCCTCCAGCCCCACCACACCCGGCACCTTCCCCTGCAACCGCAGGAAATGCTACACTTGCCCCCACACCTCCTCCCTCACCCCTATCCCAGGCCCCAAGACAACCTTCCACATCAAGCAGATGTTCACCTGCATGTCTGCTAATGTGGTATATTGCATCCGCTGTATCCATTGTGGCCTCCTCTACATTGGGGAAACCAAGCGGAGGCTTGGGGACCGCTTTGCAGAACGCCTCCGGTCGGTTCTCAATAAACAATTGCACCTCCCAGTCGCGAACCATTTCAACTCCCCCTCCCATTCCTCAGATGACATGTCCATCCTGGACCTCCTGCACTGCCACAACGGTGCCACCCGAACGTTGCAGGAACAGCACCTCATATTCCACTTGGGAACCCTGCAGCCCAATGGTATCAATGTGGACTTCACAAGCTTCAAAATCTCCCTTTCCCCCACTGCATCCCAAAACCAGCCGAGCTCGTCCCAACCTCCCTGGCCTGTCCCTCCTTTTTCCCACCCATTCCACACCCCATCTCCTACCTACTAACCTCATCCCGCTCCGTTGGTCTGTCCGTCCTCCCTGGACTGACCCATCTGCTCCCTCCCTTCCTACACTGACCTTTACTGGCTCCATCCCAGCCTCCAGTCTGTCTCCTTCCCGGCCTCCCCTGCTCTCCCTATTTATTTCAGATCCCCCTTCCCCTCCCCCATTTCTGAAGGGTCTAGGCCCGAATTCAACCTTCCTGCTCCTCTGATGCTGCTTGGCCTGCTGTGTTCATGCAGCTCTGCGCCTTGTTACCTCTAGTCAAAGAAAGCATTTCCTTAGTCGCAAGTCGAGATAGCTCAAGATCGTTTCTCAAATTGAAAAAGTGAGTGAAGAAGGAGGCACTATCTTAGGAATTGAAATACAGTGGTTAACGTAGATTTACAAGTAAGTAGAGATCTATATAATGCAATTTTTAAACTGGGCAACATACTTTTTACAAAAGGGAGCAGTACAACAGCCCCCTCAAGTGGCTGTTTGTATATATGTACTTACACCAAATGAAACCAGTTCAATGCTCATTTCTACACGATGCACAATAACAGATTGTAGCGAGAGCGCAAGAGAGCGAGAGACATGGTATGATTATTTAGAAAAAACATAACAAAGGTCACAAATGGCTGAGTCAGACCATAAGGAGCATTGCCAACAGCATTAAAACAACAAAGAGGAAAATTGGGTTTAATATTCAGAAAAAGAAAGCTCACACCAATAGATAGGAAAGAATAAACATCCTGGAGTTCAAGAGGAGAACATAGCCAGATCAGGGAGACTGGCACATCAGAGGCTAACCCTGTGAAATCCGAGACTTGCAGGGAAGGAGTTGGAGGTGGAGATGCAAATATGTTTGGAACAAAGGGCTTCGGGGCCGGGGGCGGGGTGGAGGCGGGGAAAAGATGTAGTATAATGGGATTGACAGCAAAACTAACATACATGATGGACAAGATAACAAAATGTGAGGCTGGATGAACACAGCAGGCCAAGCAGCATCTCAGGAGCACAAAAGCTGACGTTTCGGGCCTAGACCCTTCATCAGAGCTTCTCCAGCATCTGCAGTTCCCATTATCTCTGATACATGATGGACAGTCATGTGAATAGCTAGAGTAGTCTACAAGGGAGCAGAAGCTGTAAATACATTCTTTTCACATCAGCTAAAAAAGTTAGCTACAAATGTAAATTTTTCTTGCATAAAAGAAGCCCATGGCCTCCTGTATCTTATCTTCAACAGTCCCAGACCCAAAAATTACAGAACATTTTGGAAAAAAAAGGTGACTTGGGTTCATGGGGATCGTGGTGGGGGGGGGGGGGGTGGGGGGTACAGTGGCGTTGGAAGATCAGCTGTGATTATACTCTGAGCGGTGACAAAAGAACCAAATCCTGCCCTAGTTCTCACGTTTTGTTCACAGACAGCTAATTCAACACAAAAGGTTACATCTGAGGATGAGAAGCTAAGGGGTAAAGTTGTAGATGATATTGAGAAGGTTTGGACAAATGCAATAAAAAAAAAAGATATCAGCTAGCTAGACAAAAAGCAGCTGTAAAAGGATGAGTACAAGAACCAACAGAAGGAGATGGAAAAAATTCTGCAGTCTTGCGAACAAAAAAAGCTGTATAGGAGGCTGGTGAACAATGAGGGACTTTCCACTGGGGCTTCTGCTGGTGCAGATACCGCATCCAGTTCAACATTGCGGAATGTTGATTAGATACACAGCATGTCTATTGGGTTCTAGTGTTTGACTGCGATTCACTAATAAATGCAATTAAACATTCTTGTAAACAATGCTAACACTTGAGAAACTAACTTCTAACAAAATTTTGGATGCACTTGAACATCATTCTACATGGTTGAGCTTAATAAAACCAGTGACTAAGAAACAAAATGAAGTAAACATTCTGAAGGAAATCACTACTAAGCCCCTGCTGTGAACTTGTTGTGGTGTCCGTAACATTGTTCTACCCTGCTGTGTGGAACTTCATTTCTACGTCAATCTTACAAATGTCACAGCTCACAAACGCTCCCAAGCCTTGGTTTGTGGAGAATTAGGCTGCCACGCACTAATCTGTGGTATCAGAAACAAGTACGAGGAGATCACAGCTTTTATTCTTCTCCAATAAAACATCACAACAATTGTGGTGTTTAAGGCTTTTTGGGGAAGAGAAAACAAGGTCTGAAAACTCCATCTGGCCCATTCACGTGTGCAGTAAACAGAAGGCACAATTAGCATGCAAAATTCAAGTTGCTTCCTCATTATAATGATTATAGAACATCAACTCAGTGGGAAATTGCACTGTAACTGGCTACATACTCAGCCATGTGGTCCAGAGATGTATCTGAAAAGCACATTGTTCAGCTAGACCCCACTCAAAGGGAGCATGCATTTGGAATATGACAGTGGATGAAACTCTGTGTGAAGGGCCCATGTAGTCATTTGGAGAGAGGAGAGTCACAATGCTGGTGTTTCAGCGAGTAGCCTTCATCAGGAAGAAGCTAGCCACCGATTCAAAGTGGTGCCTCACGTACAGTAGGAACAGCTGAGACTGGCACAGAACAAAGCCAATGTGGCTGCTTGTCATATTAGCAGGCATACACTGAGATTAGGTACATCAAAATACACACAGCGATTTGGCTGTGGTATTGCTCCTTCAGCAATTCCAGAGCCACACAAGTGCAGTATTATATTCCACTTTCATTATGACTGACACCAGTCTAAACTTTCTCCCTGATACAAGTGTATGCACATATCACAACAAGCATTAGGAACTCCATAGTGCTGGAAAATCATACACTTTTTAATTTCTGTGGTTAGATAGAGGATGCTGATGTCCTCTCTCCTGGCATACAGAACACCTGCATTCTCACTGATGTGACAATATACTAAATTGAACTGTGAAATCCTGGTAGTGTCACCTTCAGTCACCCCGACAGAATCAATGGGTAACTGTTGGTCTGGTAATAAGTAACTCTCTCAGATCTGCCCCTTAGCTACACTGGGGGCAGTGAAGTGCTCCCTGATGATTGCTGGTGGGTAGAGCATCTAATGAGGAGCCTGTCCTCCTCTTGGTGACTAGAGCTCGCATTTCCACTGCTTTTGCTCCATGTCCCCATCAGGCTGCAGGCCAAGAGAGACAGCAGTCGGAGCTCCCTTGGTGATTGCAGGAATCACATGAGATGCACAAACACACTCTCAGGAAGGGATTCTGTCATCAGGTATGTCTATGTGTGACCCACAACAAAACTGCAGATTTCATCAGCCCTCTGTGAAGTAGCCTAGCAAGCTACTCAACGCCTCTTAAAACGGTAGTCAGGATGGCAATACCCACTGTCCTTGACAGTAATGATTATACCCCATGTGTGAATAAATTAAAAGACCTTGCACATATAATATGCATAAAAATACACATTCTGAAGGAGGGTTACTGAACTTGAAACGTAATTCTTTTCTCTCCACTGATGCTAACACAACTGCTGAGTTTTTCCAGCAATTCCTGGTTTAGTTTCAAAAAAGACTTTGTTCGAATTGGTTAGTCAGTCAGTTAAACTTAATTATAAGTTTCTGAAATCTTGTCCACAAAATTGCAAGCTGACACCAATTATGAGGGCAACAGCATGGGGAATTTAGTAAGCATCAGAAATGATCTTCGAAACTGAAGAGATGAACACATGGAGAAATTGAGAGGGGAAGGACAGAAAACGAACAGAGAAAGGATTGAGGTGTATGAATTATAGTAGGTGAAGTCAATATTGAACAGGTATAAATGAAACAAGGAATGAAACATTGGATTGAGAGGGAGAATAAAGAAAAAAAAGTTAAAATTTGATATTTTGAAAACTTCCCCAAACAATTCATATCCAATTTATACACCCAGATTTCACATTTTAAAGGCATTTATTGCAATAAATAATTAAGACACTCACCTAAACATCATCTTTGTTGGCAACTTATAGTTCAAGTCACAAAATACAATCCCAATTGCTTAAAGTTTCTTGAGAAGATTTGTAGCTCTGATTGTGGATGAGGTTGTAGGCATGCTGACTGAGCCAACGGGTTTTATGGCAGACAGACAGTTTGTCACCCTGCTGGGTAACATCGTCAGTGCACCTCTGGTGAAGCTTCTGTGTTCTGACCCACTTGTTATTTATATGCCTCAGTTTGCTACGGTGGTTGGTATCACTTCCGGTTCTGTTTTACAGTGGTTTGTACATGGGGTCCAGTTTAATGTGTTTGTTGATGGAGTTCCAGTTGGAATGCCAGGCCTCCAGGAATTTCCTGGTGCGTCTCCATTTGTCTTACTCGAATATGGATGTGTTGTCCCAGTCAACTGCGTGTGCCTCTTTGACCATGTATATCGAGACCAGTGAGAATTGGTCATGTCTCTTGGTGACCAAATGGCGTTCGTGTATCCTTATTGTCAGTTTTCTTCTAGTTCAGCCTAAGTAATGTTTCTCACAGTCCTCGCATGGTATTAGTTTTATAAGTTGTGGGTATGGGACCCTTTACATTCATCATCATTAGCTGTTGAAGGCTGGTTGTTGGTTTGTGGACCCTGACACCTAGGGATTGGAGTAGTCTTGTGGTCATCTCTGACGTATGTTGGATAACTAGTGTGCCTGGCCATTGTTGTCTATTGAGGACACAATGGTGGATTGTGATTTTTGGGGTATCCATTCCTTTCAAAAACTCTATTTAAATATTCCCGTCAAGCTTTGCATAATTGCAGATCGCTGTGGAATGTTGTAGCTCATTCGAATAATGTCCCGATGCACCTCCATTTATGGATGTTGGGGTGGTTGCTGGTGTAATTAAGTATCTGGTCTTTATGTGTCCATTCTGTTCATCCTAACCTTTGCATTACCGCTTCTGGTAGAGAGGACGAGATAATGAAATCCTTCAATGTAACAGCACTATTAACATCCATAAACAAACTTTGGCCTAGCGCTGGACAAAAATCAGGAAGGCAGACACCCCATGACACCAACAGCATCAACAAAGACAGCACGCTAAAATTACTGGGATCTGTGTCTCTCAGACCACTTCACCTTCAACAGCCATACATTTAAACAAAATCAGTGGAACTCCAATGGGACCCCCAATGTTAGGGCTGATTGCACTAGCAGTAATGCAAAGGTTAGAATGGATAGCACTCCCCACTATTTAACCCAAACTCTGGGTCCGCTCTGTAGATGATGACACCTTCATGGTTATCAAATGCACAAGACCAGAAGAAACCCATCAACACCTAAACAACATCCTCACTAGAATAAAATCCACAAAGAAGAGAACAATAGCCAACTACCCTTCCTGGACGTAACGGTGGAATGTAAGAACAATGGGGAACTCCAGACTAGCGTACACAGAAAGCCAACACCTACGGACCAGGTAGGTAATTACACCAGCAACCACCCCAATACCCATAAATGGAGCTGCATCAAGACATTATGCGCATGAGCCGCAACACACAGCAGCAACCCAGAATTGTACAAAGCAGAACAGGAGCACTTCAGAGCTTTTAAAAGGAATGGATACCCAAAAACCACAATGTGCCATTATCTTTGCGACAGAACACAGCAAGAGGACACAATACAGCCAGTCACACTAGTCATCCTACTGTACATCACGGACATATCAGAGATGACCGCAAGACTATTCAGACCCCTAGGCAGCAGGGTAGCCCACAAATCAATTATCACCCTGCAAAAGCTACTGACAAATGTAAAAGGACCCCATACCCACAACCAATAAAACTGATGTAATATACAAAATACCATGCAAGGACTGTGAGAAACATTACATAGGCCAAACTGGAAGAAAACTGGCAAAGATACACGAACACCAATTAGCCACCAAGAGACACAACCAATTCTCACCGGTCTCAATACACACGGACAAAGAATGACACAGATTCTACTGCGATAACACATCCATAGTAGCACAAGTTGAAGACAGACATGTCAGGGAATGCCTGGAGGCCTGGCATTCCGAACAGAACTCTGTCAACAAACACATTGATCTGGACCCAACATACAAACCAGTGAAGGACAAAACCGGAAGTGATACCAACCACCCCAGCAAACCGAGGCAGTTAAATAACAAGCAGAGCAGAACACCAACGCTTCACCAGAGGCGTACTGACAGTGTTACCTAGCATGGTGATGAAACATCGGCAACCAAACACACTGGCTCGGCGAGCAAGTCTTCAACCCCGTCCTAACTGCTGTTCTTTAGCTTAACCAGAGAAACAAACTTCATGTGCATGCCTCACACATACTTTCAGTTTTCATAAAATCAATGCAAAGTGGCTATTAGCTCCCTAGGGGCTATACCTACATTTAGAACGGAAATTAATGGATTTTGGGTATCAAGGGAATTAAGGGATATGCAGCTTGTGCTGAAAAGCAATGCTAAGGTGGAAAATCAGCCATAATTGTACAGGATGATCATACAGTCTCACAGGCCAAATGGCCTATTCCCACTCCCAGTCCTTATGTTCTTAATCAACATTAATATACACAGACATATACATATGCAAGATAAACGTTACTGAAAGGTAAACATTGAAACTTTTGGTCTTGCACTCAAAGGGGGGCACAAAAAAAAATGGATTTGAAAAGAGATCCCATTTTATACAGAAGAGACTTTGAAATGCTTCAGCCACCAAGCAGCAGCCTCTCTCATCCTGTATAACATCGGAATGTTTTGTCAATTCATTTGTTCTCTCATCATTCTGATGATGTGTGCAAGACAAGAAGTTTCAACTTCTAGCCTCCTTCTTAAGCAATGCTCAAGTTCTGTACAATCAAACACTTCATCTTATTCAGCACTTTCCTTAAGTCCTATCTCTTTCAGGAATTTAAGTACAAGTTTGGGTTGGGGGGGGGGGGGGGGGGGGCATGATCTTTTTGAATCAGGAAGGTGCACATTTGATCCTGTACTAAATATGTGAAGGGCAATCACTTTCAGGTTGGATCACTGAAGTGATCACTCAAGGAAGCAAACTTTGGGAAACAGATTATATATTTTCTTTGATTTTTCTGTTGACTGAGATGAATAGTTGATAAGTGTGCCAGTGATTGTTTGATAGGCAGAAGATTCTGGAAAACCTCAGCAGGTCTAGCAGCATTTGTAAGAAAAAAATATCAGGGAGTTAACATTTTGGGTCCAGTGGCCTTTCCTCAGAAGATTCTTCCTCACCAGATCCCAAAAACGCTAATTCTGATTTTTGTTTTCTTCACAGATGCTGCCAGACCTGCTGAACTTTTCCAGCAACTTGTTTTTACTTCCTGACTTACAGCATCCACAATTCTTTCAGTTTTTAATTTTTTGATAGGCACTTCTTGTGGTGGCTATTCTTGTCATTGGTAATCAATTTCTTTTTCAGGAAAGGCTGCTCAGTTGTAGTGACTGGTAAACCAGTGTTAGGTTTAGTCTACTGCAGAGGCAGAGGAAACCCATAACACTGTCCTGAAGAACAGTAGATTGTGGCTAAAAATGTCGATTCAGGTTTCTTATTTGCGAAATGCTGCAAGACCCGCTGAGCATTTCTAGCAGTTTGTTTTTAATCTCAGAAATTATCCACTATGATGTAAACTAACCATTGGTTAAATAACCCCACCGAGGCTGGTATCCTATTCACCAAGTCAGCCTTTATTTATATATGGAGAGTACTCAACACTGATGCAGCTCCCTCAGAGCGAACAGGATGTCTGATACTTCTTTTCTTGTCTGTCAGCCAGCGCTCGCTGATTGCCCCAATCAGGGAACTCATATTCTATGAGGTCTACCTGGCTGACCCTGTTACAGTCAACAATATATGATCAGCACATAATGTCATTCACTACGTATGGGCCACAACATTTGCATTGCATCGTTAATAAACATACTGCAATCTGAACCATTTATAAGCAACTATTACAAATTTAAATAAATACCACAACAGAATTATCAATGTTAGCTTGAGAGTTATGTTGCAACACCTTTAATAGTAGAACAGCTACTACTCATACACCAAGAATCACATTTTGGTTGACATTAAAACTTTACCACAGTGTAGGTCTACGTCACTGACATGGGAGTGAAAGGACAAAGAAAATAAGGCCTGTTTGTGGAATAAGAATCCAAAGTAAAGTTATTTTGAATAGTTTTGATTGAGATGTCAGTGATTCACAGCTCAAAACTTCTCCTAGATTAGCAATTTCAAATGCATCAACAGGTTAACTAGCACAGACAACGGAAGATTATCACTGTGATATATAGTTAGACTTGGCATTCTGATGTTGTGTTTGATTACATCATTAAGGAAGTAAGATTGCTAAACCTATCCTGGAGTACCAGATGCTGAAAGTGTTTCTCTCCCAGACTGAGATTAATGGGCTGGGTCCAGCTAATGTTACTGTGCCTCTCCTGCACCGTTATATCCACAGCTGAAATCACAGCACTGCCAGCAATAAATTCCAAATTCCCTGCACCATTTAAAAACCCCTTTCCAGTAAGTGAACACTGACAAGTTCTAAATATCTATCCGACATATTATACACAGCACTTAGGATTTTAAAGAGGTTTCTATCGACTGCGGTTTAAGACTTTTATCACAGCCATAGGGCATGACGGCACATGCAAGGAATTAATGCAAAGCAAAATAAATGACACTTTGGTGCTTTGTGACAATAGACTGAAGCTCTGCCTGTGTCTGGTGCACTGCTTCCTCTCTACACCTACAGCTGCTGACAGCTGTCACAGAGACAGTCAATGCTTCCTTGTAAAGGGAGTTTTCACAGACATTTATCACACTAAAGGAGGTGGTAAGACAGGGAAAGCAACAAGCACTCACTTCATTCCCGCATCACACTCACATGCACTCACTAGAGGAGACTGTTAGATGTATTCTGAAACATATCACTTTTAATAAGGTTTCAGTAGCTATGTGAACCTCAGCGAATCCCATTAAAGCAGCATAAAGCTGATCGATCAGTGCTGTCCTGCATTATATGAAAGGCCTGACTTACCATGACCGGATTCCCCTGATCTGCTTGTGCCGCTGGATCTTGCCTCTGGACCTCGAGATTCTGATTTGTATGAGGATGATGTTGGGAAGAAGTGGGAGCTTTCCTTTGCTGAGGTGCTGAACACAAATTGCAGTCCTAACCCTCCCCACACACACGCAGACAGAAAATAGACCATAAAGGCAGCTGACATGGCTCTGATTGGAGTACTCCAGGATCATGTGACAGTGCCCTGGCTTACCAAGGGGCAGCGATATAAATAGACAGTGATATGTGGAGGGATGGTTAGGAAATTCAAGCACTCTTGGGTTGTTCAAACCCCACCTGCTGAAAACACTGCAGAAGTAGGATTTGAAGTGAGAGATGCATTGTTCATGAGTAGAAGATTCCTTCATCTCTTTTCACCACATAAGTAAGGCACACATTTTCCTGGCTCAATGGAAAGTTCTAATCTATCACACAGGCCAGGTGAGAACATCCTGTGCTGTGCCAACCTCAAGCAAACATTCTCGGTGAACAGAGACAGGCCTCATGCTGGCCGGGTAGGGGGCCTCCTACTCTTAAACCTAAAGTAAATGGACAGGAAAATCCCCTCAACACTGCCCTCAGCAATAAGTCCCAGGACAGGGGTAACAATGGGTTAAAATAGAGGAAAACTTCCACTACTCTCTGAAATAGAAGTACAGTTTGTCTGTCACGAACCTATCAAACACTCCAGGGATAGGGGCAACAAGGGTTAAAATTAACAGCTCACATAATGTCAATCTGTTGCCTTCTCCTCAGAGCTCTGCACAAGTTTATTGGGGGAAAAAAGGAATCTAATTCCTGCTGAATAGCGTGGTTGAGCCTCCCTTCACTGAACTCTCAAGTAATGCAGTCTAGGAGTTCCTCAGTGTGGTGTTATCTTCAGCTAGTTCACTAATGAGCTTCCTTCTGTCATAAAGCCAGAGTGGGAATGCTTGATTACGATTGTACAAAGCAGTATTCATGACTCTTCAGACACTGAAACAGTACATGTTAAATTAACTAAGTACTTGGATAACACGCAGGGCTAGGCTGACAAGTAGCATTGCAATGACCGAATCCCCATCATCAGCATCCTGGGGTTACTACTGACCAGAAACTGAACTGGACTCACCATTTCAGTCCATTGTCTCCACAGGCAAGTCAGAGGCTAGGGATCCTGTGGCACATAACTCACCTCCTTACTTCCCAAAACCAGTCCATTTACTAGAAACAATTTAAGAGTGAGATGGAATACTCCCCACTTGCCTGGATGAGTACAGATCCAATAACACACAAGAATCTTGGCACCATTCAGGACAAAGAAGCCAATTTGATTGGCACCACATCCACAAACATTTATTCCCTCCACCATCAACACTTAATAGCACCAGTGTGTGCCAATTATGAGGTGCACTGCAGAAACTCACCAAGGTTCCTTGGACAGCACCTCCAAAACAACAATCTCTACCATCTAGAAGGAAGCCAACATGTGGAAGCACCACCAACTGTAATTTCTCCTCCATGCCACTCATTATCCAGACTTGGGAATATTATCATTCCTTCAGTGTCACTTGGTCAAATTCCTAGAGCTCTCTCACTAATAGCATTGAAAACCTCTTAGAAAATTTAGATTTTATTGTCACTCAGTGATTTAAGGTGGCAACTCACCATCACCTTCTCAAGTTCAACAAGAGATGGGCAATAAATGCTGATGCAGCCAGCAATATCCACATCTCATGGAATAATAAAAATACCACTGAGATGATGTTTTTCCTCTGATCACTTTTACTTCTTGTACTAATTATTTTAGATCTATACCTCATCTTTCTTCATCCATTCTCAAGTAGGAATATTTTCTTTCCTTTGTCACTGTGCCCAGACCACTCATGATTTGAATACTTCTACCACATCTCCTTTTTGTTCCTCTGCTCCATGGAAAACAGCACCAACTTCTCCAATCCCCCTTCAATTCAAAAATTATTCATCACTGGTACCATTGTCGTAAACCTCTTCTGTACTCACTCCACTCCAATCAAATGCTTCCTAAAGTTCAGATCTCAGAACTCCAACTGATGCTGACTGAGTCGGTAGGTTCCCTTCCTTTTATACTCAATACCTCTATTAACAAAACCTAGGATACTGTACACTTTAACTATCACACAATCTGCCCTTCCAACTTCATTGACATACCCACACAGAGACCTCGGTCTCTGTGCTCCTGCACCTCCTTTGGAATTATGTCCTTGAGTCCAATGTCTTTCCAAGTTCAATGTATCATTGCACACTTCCTGGCACTGAACCCTCATTATAGCTGTGCTGGGATTATGGACCATTTGCCCAGATCATTGATGGGCATACTGGACATTTAATTGCTACCCATTTTGTTCCAAGATTGGAGATATAGCCAAAGGAGGAGCATGGGTGTAAATTCAGTAGCTGTCGGACAGAAATGCTTAAATGTCAGACTTGTACAGAGTCTGGGAAAGTTTAAATGGAATGATTAAAAAGAAAGAAAGATAACAAGAGGTTGACTATCCAATCCCCGCACAGTAGGGAGTCATCTCATTTACAGGTGATGACCTGGTGACATTAAAGGTCAGAACATCTCCCTGGGTCTCTGAGGAGCCTGCTGAGGTCAGGGAGACAGAGGAGCTGCAGGAGAAAGTGTCTGTCACTTTCCCCAACTGTGGGGTCACATGGTCCACAGCTAGACAAGCTCAGCCAATGGAGGCAGTTTCAAAACTTACTGTAACAATGCTTTGAGTTTAAAATCAGGAGAAATGTAGAGGTGTTTCCAACTGATGCCAGAGCATTTCTCAAAATTAGGGGATGTTACTATTTAACTGCTTCACTTTTGAACAATGAAAAGATTTAGAACAGTACCTCAGTCTAGCATTTCAAAGAACCAGGAAAGCTAACATTTTAAAAAAGGGATGACCAACATTTTATGGACAGAAAATGAGGGCCATGAAACAGAGTTGTGACAGTGAGATTAAGATTAGAGCACAGGAAACTGGAATTTTAGGAAAGAGAGAGAAAGAAAGGCAAAAGGGGGAGGAGGAAAGAGAGAGGAGACAGAAATAGGAACAAGGGGAAAGAGCAATAAAACAAACAAAAAGACGTGACAAACTGTGGCAGCAGTGTGTTGAAAATCAAAGCCCACTATTGCATCAGATGCCACAAGTGTAGAATCTGACCAACTGAATCTCCAGAATGGTTTATGTCTCAGCGAGATCACTATCTAAGTGAAGTGAAACTCACAGCAAGTATCAAATGAACAAAAAAACAAAAATCTATTTATTACAGCAAACCCATTCTCACATGACAAAAAGAAAAGACATTAATGAATAATAACACACAAACTTAAACTTTGGCCCTTTTAAAGCCAAACACACACATTCATTCACACTTTAGATGGATGGGAAAGATGAGACAAACCTGGGATAACAAAGTGTTGAGCTGGATGAGCACAGCAGGTCAGGCAGCATCTTAGGAACACAAAAGCTGACATTTCAGGCCTAGACCTTTGAGGAAGGGTCTAGGCCCAAAATGTCAGCTTTTGTGCTCCCAAGATGCTGCCTGACCTGCTGTGTTCATCTAGCTCAACACTTTGTTGTCTCAGATTCTCCGGCATCTGCAGTTCCCACAAACCTGCACAGGGTTTCACATGGCATGGTGAGACTTCCACTAGGCAGCGATGAGTTGGCTATTAAGGGGGACTACTGCTTGTTAATTATCTTAACTGCTCATTTTGCCTCATCAACAGGCACCTTTTATTTAAAAGGTCACATACTACAAACAAAAGTAGGTGCTGACAATTCTTGGCATTGAAGTCAGAGTAGGTAACTGGTGACTCACCGCTGGCTACAAGGAGTCTGTGTTGCTCTGCACCAAACAACACCTCAGGGAATGGCGCATGGGCCACCAGCTGTATGTACCCCCCATCTACAGACATTATTATCAGATGTCAATGTCTGTTGATGAGGGGTGCGTACAGCTGGTGGCCCCTATCAATCTAATTTAAACCATCCCGTATAGCTCGAGCAAACTGCCCTTCCAGTTCAGGTGCAATCCATCCTTACTGTACAGGTCCCACCTTTCCCAGAAGGTGCACCAATTATCCACATAATGGAAGCCCTCCCTCCTACACCAGCAGGTCAACATTTTCTAACTGTTTTGGTGCCATGAGACAGTCTACCCATCATGATACTCATGGCACCTCTGCGATCCCTTCACAAAACAGTTAGACATTATTGACCTGCTGGTGTAGGAGAGAGGGCTTCCATTATGTGGATAATTTGTGCACCTTCTGGGGAAGGTGGGGCCTGTAGAGTAAGGATAGGTTGCACCTAAGGGCATAACAATTACCAGCATTGGAAAGCTACTGCAAGGAAATTCTGCACACAGTGATGGGGAGCTAGCTCAAGGATTGGAGCAGAGAGAATTTCAGTGTTGCTCGCCTGCTCTCACAGTGCTCACAGCATCTATGCTGTGCTTGTTGGGTTAGCAAGCTGGGTCTTCAGCTAGATCCAATAAAAAGAATCTTATCCCATCTGTCATGCAAGAGATGTTTTATGACCACGAGTCATTACCCGCAAGTTATCAATGGCTGAACTTAAAATTTAACTACAACATGCATTTTGTTTTAAGGAAAAAAAAAGAGACAGCTAAAAGATTGAGTTACATCTACCACCATCATTGGCAACAGTCATTCGGTTCTGGAATGGCACATTAGTACCAAGACTGGAAAACTACACATTGAAAGAATAAAATGGAGGAGATAATAAGAGGCTGATTAACTAAACACTTCTCAGGCAACCTCCGGCAGACATTTTTGCCTTTCACCCTCACAGGGTTATGCAACAATGGAGTTGAAAAGCAACTTGCAACCTTACCAGAATGCAGTGGAGGCCTGATTATTTAGTATAGGCACTATCATGCGAAAGTCACAGCTTTGAGAACAGACAAACACCCCTGCTGCGTAGGAAAACAAGAAAACTTATTTTGAGTGCTGCCAGCCAGCTACTGTCAAAAGCAACCACAACAGAATTTTAAACAACCTAAACAGACAAGAATCTCAAAATTAGCTGTTTGATGACCAACATTATTCCTGTAAGTAACATCCATTGTGACAGCAACAGTCTATTTACTATAAAGACCATGGCTTTTTAAAAAAATTTTAGCACTTTTTAAAACTGTGGATTTAAATGGGAAAGAACTGATTCAAAACCAGTCTTTTAAGCGATGACTGCAGGCTTTGAAAAGCAAGTAACCTGACAGTTATAGCAAGTATTATGTAAACAACCGTTTGAACAAACAGTAATCAGTGATTGCAGGAGGTAGAGCGAAGGGATTCCACGTACAGATGCAGCTAGGTCGCAACAAAAAAAAACTGATTGGTCTGTGGACTAGTGCCCACTTAATGGTAACAAAAGTCTTTTGTTTGCCAACAAACTAAGTGATTGGCTCTTAGAAATGTTTCTGTTCGCTGCAGTCGAAACCAAATTAGAAACTTGAAGGAAACCAATTCATCTTTCCCTCAACAGTTGTTAAAGGCTATGACATTTCATTGCCAAACCGGAGACCTTGTATAAGTGAGCTAGCCACCTTGTGTCTTCTACAAACCTGTACGTAGAGCATAGAATAGTACAGCACTGTACAGGCCCACGCCGAACATCTACCCTAATCCTAAAGTCTATCGAACCTCCACCCCTACGTTATACTATCATCCATATGCCTATCTAATAGCCACTTAAATGCCCCTAATGAGGCCAACTCCATTATCCGCTCCGGCAATGCATTCCACGCCCCAACCACTTGCCGAGTAAAGAACCTACCTCTGATGTCTCCCCTATATCTACCTCCAGTCATTTAAAACTGTGTCCCCTCGTAATAGCTACCTCCACCCTAGGATGAGGTCTCTGGCTGCCTACTCTATCTATACCTCTGAGTGAGGTGTACAAAACAATCAAGTCACCTCTCATCCTTTGTTGTTCTAAAGAGAAAAGCCCTAGCTCTCTCAAGCTTTCCTCGTAAGACCTTCCCTCCACTCCAGGCAGCATCCTGGTAAATCCCCTCTGTACCTTGTCCAACGCTTCCACATCCTTCCTGTAATGAGGTAACCAGAACTGGATACAATACTCCAGACGTGGCCGAACCAGGCTTTTGTATTGCTGGAGCATAACTTCACAGCTCTTGAACTCAGTCCCTCCATTAATGAAAGCTAACACACTATACGCCTTCTTAACAACTAAAGGTGGTTCTCGGCCCAAAACATAAGCATTCCTGCTCCTCTGAATATGCTTGGCCTGCTGTGTTCATCCAGCTCTACACCTTGTTACCTCTATCCACCTGGATGGCAGCTTTCAGGGAACTGTGGGTATGGACCCCAAGATCCCTCTGTGCCTCCACACTGCCAAGAATCTTTCCATCAACGCTGTATTCTGCTCTCAAGTCTGTCCTTCCAAAATGAATCACCTCACCCTTTTCAGGGTTAAGCTCCATCTGACAGTTCTCAGCCCACCTCTGCATCCTATCAATGTCCCTTTGCAGCCTAGAACAGCCCTCTGCACTGTCCACAATGCAACCCACCTTCGTGCCATCCACGAACTTATTAATCCACCCTTCCACTCCTTCATCCGAATCATTTACAAAAATCACAAATAGAAGAGGACCCAGAACAGATCCTTGTGGTACACCACTGGTAACTGAGCACCTTGTTGAATATCTTCCCTCCACTACCACTCTGTCTTCTAAGGGTCAGCCAATTCTGAATCCAATCTGCCACATTTCCCCCATCCGATGCCTCCTTACCTTGTGCATGAGCCTACCGTGGGGAACCATACCAAATACCTTACTTAAATCCACGTATACTACATCCATTGCTCCACTTGCACCCACGTGTTTGGTCACCTCTTCAAAAGAATTCAATAAGGTTTATGAGGCATGGTCTATCCCTCACAAATCCATGCTACTATGAATCAAACTGTGCCTATCCAAGTGATCATAAATCTTATCTCCCACAGCCCTTTCCAATAATTTGCCCACCACTGAGGAAAGACTAACAGGCCTGTAATTTCCGAGGTTATCCTTATTCCTTTTTTGAACAAGAGAATGGTGTTTGCTTCTCTCCAATCTTCCAGCAATATACTTGTCAACAACGAGGATGAAAAGATCAACGATCTCTTCCCTCACTTCCCATAGAAACCTTGGATAAGTCCCATCAGGCCTGGGGGACTTATCTATCTTCAACTTCCTCAAAATTCCTAGTACATCTTCCTTACCAACATCCACCTCCTCTAGCCTACCGGCCTGTTTCACACCTGTCCTCCTCTACAACTAGGTCCTTCTCAGTTGTGAATACTAAAGAAACGTATTCATTAAGGACTCTCCTGCCTCTTTAGGCTCCCTGCACAAATTCCCTTTATAACCCCTAATCGCCCCTACCCTTTCTCTGGTCATTCTCTTATTCCTCACATACGTATAAAAAGCCTTGGAGGAGTTTTCCTTGATCCTATCCGCCAAGGTTTTCACAAGCCCCCTTATAGTTCTTCAAAGCCCGTTCTTTAGCTCCTTCCTGGATAACGTGTATGCCTCTAGAGCCTTTTCCATTCCTTGTTTCCTAAACCTTACATAAGCATCCTTCTTCCTTTTAACCAGGTATTCGACCTCTCGAAAACCAAGGCTCCCTCACTCTACTGCATCTTCCCTGCCTGCTCGGGACAAACATATCAAGCACATGCAATGTGCAATCCTTAAACAGTCTTCACATTTCAATAGTGCTCTTCCCTGACAGTATCTGTTCCCATTGTATGTTACCCAGTTCTCGCCTAACAGAATTATAATTACCCTTCCCCCAATTTTAAACCTTAGCCTACTGGATGTATCTATTCTTTTCCATGACTTTTGCAAAAGTAACAGAATTATGACCACTATTGCCAAAACGTTCTCCTACCAACAGGTCTAACACTTGGCCCAGTTCATTGCCAAGTACCAAATCCAAAGTGGCCTCTCCTCGTGTTGGTTTATCTGCATATTGTGTCAGGAATCCCTCCTGAACACACTGGACAAAATCCACTCCATCTAAACTATTAGAACTAAAAATGTTTCCAATCAATATTTGGAAAGTTGAAGTCGCCCATGACTATGACCCTGTGACTTCTGCACCTTTCCAGTATCTGCCTCCCAATCCACACCTCCACTTCTCTGCAACTATTGGGGGGGGGGGGGTCTGTAAAACACCCTCAAGTGACTGCTCCTTTCTTGTTCTAGACCTCGATCCAAACTGACTGTAGACATATCATTCACGAACTGCATCTCAGTATCTGCTGTACTCGCCCTGACTAGCAATGTGACTCCCTGCATCTTTTTCCACCCTCCCTTTTCCTTTTAAGCATCTAAATTCCAGAACTTCCAAAAACTATTCCTGTCCCTGAGTTACCCAAGTTTCTGTAATGGCCACAACATCGTCATTCCAAGTACTGACCCATGATGTAGGTTCATCCGCCTCATTTCTGATACTTCTAACATGGAAGTATACACACCTCAAACCATCTCTGTGTCCACAGTTACACTCCATCAACCGCATTTCTTTACTAACAACCTCACTCCCTGTTGTGTCAGTCGGAAGGCTGAATGCCTCATTATCTGATTTACAAATCTGGTTCCGCACGCCCAATCTAGTTTAAACCATCCCGTATAGCTCGAGCAAACCTCCCTTCCAGGATACGTGCGCCCTTCCGGTTCAGGTACAACCCATCCTTACTGTACAGGCCCCATCTTCCCCAGAACGTGCACCAATTATCCACGTAAACGAAACCCTCCTTCCTACACCCACCCTGTAGCCAGGTGTTTAGCTGCACTCTCTCCCTATTTCTTGCCTCATTATCACATGGCACTGGTAGTAATCCAGAGGTAACTACCCTGTTTGTCCTGGACTTCAGCTTCCAACCTAACTCCTTGTACTCGTTTGTCACATTCTCTGTCCTTTTTCTATCTTTGTTGTTGGTACTGATGTGTCCCATGACTGCTGGTTGGTCACCCTCCCCCTCAAGGATCTTGAAGGCACGATCTGATACATCATGGACCCTGGCACCCAGGAGGCAACATACCATCCTTTACTCTCGCTCGCGTCCACAGAACCGCCCATCTGTGCCTCTTACTATTGAATCCCTCATTACAATTGCTCTCCTATTCTTCCCCCTTCCCTTCTGTGCCACAGGGCCAGAGACCTGTCTGCTATGGCCTTCCCCTGGTAGGTCGACCCCACAACTGTATCCCAAACAGTATACTTATTATTGAGGGGAATGGCCACAGGGGATCCCTGCACTGTCTGCCTGTTCCCCTTCCTGACAGTCACCCAGCTACCCTATTCCTGTACCTTGTGTGTGACCACTTCCCTGTAACTCCTCTCTATCACCCACAGCCTCCCGAATGATCCGGAGTTCATCCAGCTCCAGCTCCAGTTTCCTAATGCGGGTGTTTGAGGAGCTGGAGTTGGGTGCACTTCTTGCAGGTGAAGAGAGAGGGGAGACCAGCAGGGTCCCTTACCTCCCACATCCTGCAAGAGGGGCCTGCAACTGCCCTAGCTTCCATTCCCTCTACTCTAGGTTTCCAGAAGAAAATAAAGCCTTACCTTACCAACCCTCCACACAGTCTTTTTTTTTGGTAAGGAGGAGGATGGGTGGGAGACAGTATGCACGTAGTGTTTCGGGTTTAGTCAATGGCTGAGTATATTAGTTCCTTCCTGGCTTGCATTCTCTCCAAACAAGAAGGCCGCTGCCGCACGAGGTAAGTTTATATACGGGGGGGGGGGGGGGGGGGGGGGGGGGAATCTTACCTTCCCGTTGGCAGTCTGGCCCAAGCTGCTGCTTCTTAAAAACAAGAAGTAGAAGCATCGAGAGAAAAAGACAATTGAAAAAAAAACATTTTTGACCACAAGAACGTAAGGGTCATCTCAGCAAGCCATGAATGGGAACCAATGAATTGCTTTCAGCTTCCCTTTGCCAATAATCTATACATAAGGGGGGCTTCAAAAGGAAATTAACATTTTGATTTATAATGTTCTATGCAGGTAATTTAAAACTGTTTGCCTATAGTTTGTGTCTAAATATTTGTAATAAATTGTTATTCTTGATGAGAGGCGGGATGCTTCACACACTGGTGGGAGAAGAGGGAGGGTCCAGGAAGGGGGCTCCACATTGTCTCAAGTCAAAAACAAAAGATCCCATAAATGGATTGTCAGTAAGTAGACCTCCTTGAAGGGATGCTCAGCAAAAAGTCTTCAATTTTAAAAACAGTGTCTTACTAAACAGTGAGGATTACTGTCAACTGTGTCACTGAATGGCAAGTTTTTGCTGCAGTTTCCTTTTTAACTACACCCTCCATCTAAATGTAATGCATTTCTGAACTGCCAATTATCTTAAATCTATTAAAAACAATGAGGTTGCAGCCTTCTGAGGAAGGGTCACTGGACCCGAAAGTTAACCGTTTTCTCTTTCACAGATGCTGCCAGTCCTGCTGAGCTTTTGTTTTTGTTGCATATACTATACATGCATAACTTCATAGCAGAATCTTGTTAAATCAAAAAGTTGCTGATTATAAAATAATGAGGTCTGAATGATATAATATTGATGAGAGATCTGATTTACACAAACTGAGAAAAGATTATTCACAGTCACTCTGTGCGTAATCAGAATTGACTAAAGTCAAAGGACTCACTCTCGCAAAGTTTTTTGTATTTCATTTGCAAGAAGACCACACACAGCCTAAAAGAAAAGTTCTGAGAAAAAGTGTATGACTTGGATTTATATGGCACTTTTCAAACACCTTAAAGTGCTTTTCAATAAATGAGATACTCGTGAAGGGTAGTTACTGCATCATAGAAAATAAAATGTAGCAAACGCAGCAGCCTATTGGTCTCTAACAAACACCCACAAACAGCAATGCAATAATGACCAGTTTTTTCTGTGATGTTCTTTCAGGGTCAAATATTGCGTAGGAGACTGGAGAATATTTTCCCAGCTTTTCTTCAAAATGACACCAGGTCACCCCCAGCAGACAAACGCAACTCCAGTTTCACATCACAATCAACGAACAGCATCTCTGTATTTGCAAGACTCTTGCTCACATTACCTTGCTTTTTTTGTGGTCAGGATGTTCTGACTCAGAGGCAACAGTGCTACTAGCTAACAGTGAGGATGCAAGGCACGTTGTAAGTGAGAAAAGTCAGGAACAATGAGCGAACCTTTACTGAATATGTTCATTAATTTAAGTTTCAAACCAAATTATGGCAAAGTATCTGAAGACGATCATTCAAAATTAACATATGACTATAGCTGGGTCTCCCCATTGCAGGTGAGAAGTATTAGATAACTGGTCGAGACCCTACTCCCAATTTCAGCAGTTTCTCAAGGCTTAAATCCAGAGCTAGATTCTGGAAAGTTGGGTCATAGGCCTGAGAAAGTGATATCCCTGGAGACCATCGAGCTTTTGTGTTTCTATACATTATCAGGAAAAGGCAAAGGCAGTCTCTTAATTCCATGTTTTCAAACATTTATCCATCTCTGTAGTGAATTAACTTGCAGCTGTTGATGCAGCCATTCACTGTGAAACATTCCACATTCTGCATAAAGATCAATACTTTTGTCCTATCTTTTACTCTGAATTATGGGAAATTAAATACATTCAAGAACAAAGATTAATTTTTAAAATGGGTGCTGTAAATGTAATCAACTTTCATGCACAATTAAATTGGACAGCAGCACAGAAAAAAGGAACTTGTCATGCAGTCAGCATTGCCCAGAAGCTCAGGGTTTGAATTCACACCACAAATCCTTTGAACAAACACCAGTGTCCCCGAGTGAGTATGGCTGCCCAGTAATGTCTCCCACATGAAAGGAAGGGGAAACTCCCAGCACTATCCCAAGCTCCAGGCTCTAACATGCATGGAAAACAGTATGTTGCTGCAGTAAATTAGGTTCCTTGAATGAAGTGTCACAGTAAATAGGAAACCAATATCTTTGACCATATATTAATATCTTCTTAGACAACCGAAATGCTCATCAACGTGTATTACTTGAAATTAACTTAAAAAGATAGCAAAGGAAAGCCAATATATTTTGAGATAAGTATTGATTATGCAAGAAGAATTACTCATAGGTTCTTAGCTGACAGAAAAAGGACAAACAAATTCTACAGTCAATTAACTGTTCTCTGTTTAGAGTCCAGTTATCTAAGGGTTTATATGCTCACAGGACAAGCATTCTGCTGGTCAGCGAGTGGCTATATTGTATATATCCCCTTTATGTAGATCAATAAAGTGTTGTTTCTAACAAAACGTTCAAACAGGAGCTGGTGACAATGTTAGACAAGCAATGAAAGAGAAAAGGGGCATGGTTCAAAAAAAATAGGAGTCTCCCTTTTAGGACAGGGATGGGGGAGAATTTCTCTCATTCAAATGTTCTGGGACTTTGAAACACTGCCACAGAAAACAGTGGAAGCAGAGTCAATGAATATTGGTAAGGTGGAGAAAACAATTTCTTGTTGGGCAGGATTATCACCGAATTCCACAATCCCAATTATCCCTCCAAATCAATCAGAAACAGACCAAGCAGACACAAACAGCCAGCTTCTGCTCCTTATCTGCACGTCCTTACCACCAGAAAAGACCATTCAGTCCATCGAGCCTATCCCACACAAATCAAAACATCACATTACATCAACATTTTATTCTGTGCGTAAACAAAATTGCTGCTTTGAGAGGTAAAAACCAAACAGAAACCCAGGTCAATTTAGGACTAAAAAATCTGGGCAATATTAATTGAACTTGTGATGTTTGAAACTAGTCATGAATATCATTTCAATTCTTTCCTGTAACAAATGGAACATACTCATTAAAGCTGGTCAAACAGAAGGATTCTGATATTTTCACTGCTCCATTTGAACACCAGGATATATTACATTCAGCAAACTTATGAGCAGAGAACTAAGAGAAAACAGAAATATAGGACATCTCTAAGTCAAAATAACAGCTCAAATGTGTCCATGTTTATAAACACTGATTTAATTCTGCTGATAGCCATAAGAGGTTCAACTTACTCAGTATTTTTGCAAATCTGTATGTCATGTCATATGTTGTTAGATTTTCACATTTGCTTTACATTCGATTTAAAAAAAAGCCATGCAAAACCAGCACCATCTGTCACTTCAAATGCTGCCCGCTAAAACCAGAATACACAATCCACATCCAGGACCGTCAGATGACCTTGAGGCACTCATCAACCAGTTAATCGAATTAAATCTACACAAAAGCATCAACAGATGGTGAAATAAAGCAGCTCACAGAACCACCCCCCCCCCCGCCTACTGGAATACCTCAGCTACCGGGCTGAACCTATTCCAGACACTTCAGGAAGTGACATCTCTGGCATCAGCCAATAAAAACTAAAGAGACATCTATTTAGCACCATATTGCAGCTTTTCATTTAGAGGGAAGGGAATTCATTGGATCAAATGCAGGACTGGATCTCAAGACTTTTTTTTCTTCTTACTGCCAGTATTCTAGACTCTCGTGCAGATTGCAACTCTGCAGGAAAGCATTGCAGTAAGTTTTAATATAGACAGCACTAATTGCATCTTAACAAATGAATACAAGAGGATTACAAGCAAATTAGCAAACCGAAAAGACTGCAAAGTACTGGAGGAGTAAAAAGTTTTACATACAAATATTTGTATGAATAGAAGCACAACCCTTAAATCATTTGAAATTTTTCAAGTACAGAACAAGGTTAGTGTTAGAAATAAATGACATACAAATGCAACAAGACCCAGGCAAATATATGACTGAGGCTGACAGTGGCAAGTGACGTTTGTGTCACACAAGTGTCAGGCAATAAGTATCTACAACAAGACAGAATCTAGCCATCTTTTCTTGACATTCAATGGCATTACCATTGCTGAATCGCCTTCAATTAACATCCTGGAGGCTACCACTGACCAGAAACTGAACTGGAATTACCACATATAGATACCACAAGAACAGGTCAGAGGCTGGGGGTTCTCTGGTGAGTAACTCACCTCCTGACTCCCCAAAGACAATCAACCATTTACAAGACACAAGTCAGGATTGTGATGAAATAGTTTTCAGTGGCCTGGATGAGCGCAGCTCCAGCAACATTGAAGAAGCTCAACACCTGGATGTGAGTTTGCTCGCTGAGCTGGAAGGTTAGCTTTCAGACGTTTCGTCACCTTTTTTTATTTGAAAAAATATACTTTATTCATAAGATGCACAAAAAATACAACATATTTATACACCTACCCAGTCATGCAAGTCGCTCCGGATTACCCAGGGGGTACATACACCAACTAAAGAAGAAAAAAAAGCAAAGAAAATATCCCAGCACTCGTCACCCCGCACAGTCCCCGTTGGCCCCCTGACCAGTTGGGGAAGGCGCCAACTGGGCCCAGTTACCAGATAGGGCCCTTTTTTCTATTCTGGACGAGGGGTTTCTTACCGTGGTCTTTCCCCACCGCGCCTTGGCGGCTGCCCCAAGCTTTAGCGCGTCCCTCAGCACGTAGTCCTGGACCTTGGAGTGCGCCAGTCTGCAACATTCGGTCGGGGTCAGTTCTTTCAGCTGGCAGACCAGCAAGTTGCAGGCAGACCAAAGAGCGCCTTTCACTACATTGATGGCCCTCCAGGCACAGTTGATGTTGGTCTCAGTGTGCGTCCCGGGAAACAGCCCTTGGAGCACGGAGTCCTGCGTCACGGAGCTGCTCGGGACGAACCTCGACAAATACCACTGCATCCCCCTCCAGACCTCCTGTGCATAGGCACACTCCAGAAGGAGGTGATCGACAGTCTCGTCCCCCCGGCAGCCGCCTCGAGGGCAGCGTGCGGTGGCACAGAGATTCCGGGCATGCATAAAGGATCTCACTGGCAGAGCCCCTCTCACCGCCAGCCAAGCAATGTCCTTGTGCTTGTTTGAAAGTTCTGGCGATGAGGCATTCTGCCAAACGACTGTGGCAGTCTGCGTGGGGAACCACACGACGGGATCCACCCTCTCCTTTCCCCCAAGGGTCCCGAGGATACTACGTGCTGACCACTGCCTGACGACTTGTGGTCAAAGGTGTTTCCCTTCAAAAATTTCTCCACGAAGGACAGGTGGTAAGGGACGGTCCAACTACTCGGAGCGTTCCGCGGCAACGAGGCCAGGCCCATCCTTTGCAACACCGGGGACAGGTAGAACCTCAGTAAGTAGTGACACTTGGTGTTTGCGTACTGAGGATCTACGCACAGCTTGATGCAGCCGCACACAAAGGTAGCCGTCAGGGCGAGGGTGGCGTTCGGTACGCCCTTTCCCCCATTTTCCAGGTCTTTGTACATGGTGTCCCTGCAGACCCGGTCCATCCTCGACCCCCAAATGAAGTGGAAGATGGCCCGGGTGACCGCAGCGGCGCGGGTCCAGGGAATAGGCCAGGCCTGCACCACATACAACAGTACCGAAAGCCCCTCGCACCTGACAACCAGGTTCTTACCCGCGATGGAGAGGGACCGGAGCATCCACCTGCCCAGCTTCTGCTTCAGTTTGGTGATATGCTACTCCCAAGTCTTAGCGCGTGCCCCAGCTCCACCGGACCAAACACCCAGCACCTTCAGGTAGTCTGTCCTGAGGGTGAAGGGGATGAAGGAGCGGTCGTCCCAGTTCCCGAAGAACATGACCTCGCTCTTACCCCTGTTGACTTTGGCACCCAAGCCAGTTCAAACTGGCCACAGATGTCCAACAGCCTACTCACCGACCGACGATCGGTGCAGAAGACGGCGACATCGTCCATGTACAGGGAGGTCTTGACCTGAAGGCCTCCGCTGCCTGGGATAGTCACGCCCTTCAGGCTCACGCCCTTCAGGCTCACATCCTTCCTGATGGATGCGGCGAAGGGCTCCACACAGGACACTAACAAGGCGGGAGAGAGCGGGCAGCCCTGCCTGACTCCAGATCTGACGGGAAAACTGTCCGATTCCCACCCATTGATCGAGATTGCGCTAACGATGTTGGTGTACAGCAGCCAGATCCAATTGCGGATGCCCTCCCCGAACCCCAATTTGGAGAGGACGTCCCTCATGTAAGCATGAGAGACCCTGTCGAAGGCCTTCTCCTGGTCCAGGCTGACGAGGCAGGTGTCCATCCGCCTGTCCTGTACGTAGGCGATCGTATCCCTGATGAGCGCGAGGCTCTCAGCGATCTTCCTGCCCGGCACAGCACAGGTTTGGTCAGGGGGAATCACTGAGTCCAGGACAGACCTGACCCGGTTGGCTATGACCTTGGCCAGGATTTTGTAGTCCACGTTCAAAAGTGAAATGGGACGCCAATTCTTAATTTCTTCCCTCTCCCCCTTCCTCTTGTAAATGAGGGTGATGATGCCCTTCCTCATGGACTTGCACATTTCCCCTGCCCGAAGCGCACTATCGTACACCTCTAGCAGGTCCTGGCCGACCAGGTCCCACAGAGCGGAATACAGCTCCACCGGTAAGCCGTCACTCCCGGGAGTCTTATTCCTCTCCAAGGACTTGAGGGCTCTGGTCAGTTCATCCAGGGATATCGGCCGGTCCAGCCACTCCCTCGTGCCGTCGTCTAAGACCTCCGTGATAGACGACAGGATGAACTCGGACGCCGTGCTGTCCGCGGGCTTCGTGTCATACAGTCCGCCATAGAAGGATCTGCTGATCCTCAAAATGTCGGGCCGAGACGACGTCACCGGGCCGTCGTCCTCCTTCAGCCGGCTAAGCACAGAGCTCTCTTTGTGCACCTTCTGAAAGAAGAAACGCGAGCACATCTCGTCCTGCTCCACGGAGCGGACCCTGGACCGGAAGATTATCCTGGAGGCCTCCGCGGCGAAGAGCGAGGCTTGCTGGCCCCTCACCTCGCGGAGGTCCTCCGTGACATCGACCCCCATCAACTGCAGAAGGAGCAGGTTCTGCACCCTTTTCTGGAGTCGCGACAGCTTTCCCCGCCTCTCTCTCGCCTTCCGAACACCCTTGAGGACAAAGAACCTCTTGATGTTCTCCTTCACCGTCTCCCACCAGTTGCCTAGAGACTCAAAGAGGGGTTTCACAGTTCTCCAACCGGCGTACTCCCTCTTAAGCTCCTCGACGTTCTCAGGGGTCAACAGAGTCATGGTAGCTTCCACGTCCCCTTGCCAGCCGGCTGGTCGTCCTGTAAGTGACAGTCGGCCAGCAGGAGGCAGTGATCAGAGAAGAACACCGGCTCAACGCCGGTGGATCTGACCGAGAACGCCCGTGACACAAACAGGAAGTCTATCCTTGAGCGAATAGACCCGTCTGGCCGCGACCAGGGGTACCTCCGCTGCGCTCCGTCTGCAGGGGTGCTGAAGACGTCGAGCAGCTTGGCGTCCTTCACTGTGCCCATCAGGAATCTGGACGTGACGTCCAGTTGACTCCCACCACCCGCTGTCCCCACGCCGGATCTTCCATCTGCATCGATGATGCAGTTGAAGTCTCCGCCTAGGATGACCGGCCTGAACGTAGGCAGCAGGGGTGGAAGCCGCTGCAGGACGGCCAACCGCTCACTCCATACCGCTGGGGCGTACACGTTGATCAGCCTCAGGGGAGCGTTCCTATAGGTGATGTCAACCACTAGGAGGCGCCCCCCCACCACCTCCTGAACTTGAGAGATGGTGAAGTTGTGCCCCCGCAGCAGAATAGCCAGGCCCGAGGAGCGACAGTCGTTACCGCCCGACCAGATCGAAGGCCCACAGGTCCAGGCGCCGGACCATTTCCCGTACCTGCCGAGGTGCGGTATCCCGCACTCCTGCAGAAACAGGAGGTCCATCTTGCAGTGGACTTGACACTGCGCACATTAATGCTTGCAACTCGTACCCCCATTGTGGGCAGTGACCGCAGTACCCTCCCCAAGTCCCAGGGTCCAGCCCCTCCATCTGTCCCTTCATCCCCATTGCACGGGCTAACTGCTGGACGCTCTCCGGGCTCAGGAAACCATCCGTGCTGCCTTCCAGGTGGCATCCCCCCCTTCGGGGGTACAGAGGCAGGAGAGTCCGGCTCTAGGTCAGGCTCGGGACGCGCTGTTTCCTCCTTCCCGCCTGGAAGTTCCGGGGGACCCTCCAGGGCCCCAGCGGCACGCGACTGGGTGTCGGAGGGAGCCTCAGGATGCCTCCCGTCACCTGGAAGCGGGGTGCTGCTTTCCTTCTCCCTTGAGATCTTTAGCTTCTGCTTTGGGTGGGCCTCCTCCGAATCCCCCTCGTCAGAGGAGCTCTTATAGCCCCCCTGTAGCTGCCTCTTCCCGCCTGATGGTTGCGGTTCCTGGGCCCGCCGACATGCCTTCCTCCTCGCTTTCTGGACCGTCGTCCACTCCCCTGGGTCGCCTGTCGCCGCTTCCATCGACTCCGGGTTGTCGGGGGGGAGCAGAGCCTGGAGGGGCGCTTTGCTGGCCTCGGGCCCATCCTGCGGGGCTGGGCCCTCCTGCACGGCCTGGCCCTCCTGCACATTAGTGGGGTCCTTGCAGGGCCCTGGTGCCATTCTCTCCTCCTGCGGGGGGTTGGCCGCGCATTACCCCTGCGCGACCTGGGCGTAGGTGGTTCCCCTGCCACGGGCATGCCCTATAGAGGTGGTCTGCTTCCCCGCAAAGGTTGCAGCTTTTTTCTTGTGGGCAATCCTTTGCAAGGTGTCCCTCCTCCCTGCAGTTCCTGCAGATGGTGGCTTTGCAGTCGGCCGCCACGTGACCTGACCTACCACAGGCATGGCAGACTTCAGGTTGCCCTGCATAGGTCATGTAGCCCTTGCTCCCGCCGATCGCGAAGCTGGACGGTGGGTGTACGATGTTCCCGTCCGCGCCCATCCTCAGCGTCACCTTGACCTGCCTCTTACTGGTCCAGATGCCAAAGGGGTCCATGATGTCAGTTAGGTCCCCTTCCACCTTCACGTACCTTCCGAGGAAGGTCAGGACATCAACTGCTGGCACATGCGGGTTGTACATGTGTACAGTCACCATACGGCTCCTCTGCGCTGGCATCACAAACAGCGGGACAGCGGTCAATACAGAGAGGGAGCCCTCACCTCCTTTCTCCTTGAAAACCTCCAGGAAGCGCTCGCAAAGCTTGGCACTCCTGAAGGTCACATCGTAAAAACCTCCTCCGGGGAAATCCTGCAGGCAGTAAATGTCCGCAGCAGCGAACCCACAACAGCCCAACAGGACCCTCTTTACAAAGAAGGTGCGGTCCACAGGTGCACCTTCATCCACCTTCTTTACAGAAACACGGATGGTATTCCGGACCCCCTGACCTGGGGCACGAGCACTTGCCGCAGCCATCGTTGCAGGTTGGCTGCTCCCTGAACCAGCGTTAGGCCGAAGCCAGCATTAAGATCCACTGGTTGCAAGGGTGCACAGCCAACCCGACGTCCTCCTTTCACCTCCAACGCAGCACTGTCCTCCTCTCGGTCCACAAGAGAGTGGGTCTTTATTTTGTTCCAGATGTAAGCTGGTTCACTGAGCTGGAAGGTTTGTTCCCAGATGTTTTGTCACCATTCCAGGTAACATCAACAGTGAGCCTCCGACGAAGTGCTGGTCTTATGTCCCGCTTTCTATTTATCTGGTTAGGTTTCCTTGGGTTGGTGATGTCATTTCCTGTTCTTTTTCTCAGGGGATGGTAGATTGGCTCCAAATCAATGTGTTTGTTGATGGAGTTCCGGTTGGAATGCCATGCTTCTAGGAATTCTCGTGCATGTCTCTGTTTGGCTTGTCCTAGGATGGATGTGTTGTCCCAATCAAAGTGGTGTCCTTCCTCATCTGTATGTACATGAACCACTTTGATTGGGACAACGCATCCATCCTAGGACAAGCCAACTAACTTTCCAGCTCAATTAGCGTTTGTGCTCCTGAGATGCTGCTGGGCCTGCTGTGTTCGTCCAGCCTCACATTTCATTATCTTGGATTCTCCAGCATCTGCAGTTCCCATTATCACTAACCTTCCAGCTCAGCGAGCAAACTCACATCCAGATTCTTTCACTGTGGATAAGTCAAGTTCTTTAATTCCTTCCCAAACAACATGTGCGTGCTCCTACCCTATATGGCCTACAGAATTTCAAGAATATTTTGCACTGGTATTTACTGTGGAAAAAGACATGGAAGCTAGGGAACTAGGTGTAGTAAATAGTAATATTTTTAAAACAATCCACACTACAGAAGAGGAAGTGCTGAGGTCTTAAAATGCAGAAAGACATTATTGAACTGGAGAGGGCTCAGTAAAGATTTACCAGGATGTTGCCCAGAAAGGAGGGTTTGAATTATAAAAGTAGGCTGGATAGGCTGGGGCTGCTTTCACTGGAGCATATGAGGTTGAGGGTGACATTATAGATGTTTACATCATCATGAAGGACATAAATGAGGTGAATAGCAAAGGTCTTTTAGCTAAAGTGAGGAAGTTCAAAACTAGAAGGCATATTTGTAAGTTGTGAGGAGAAAAATTTTAAACAGGACATGAGGGGCACCTTTGTTTTGACAGAAAGTGGTTAGTGAATGGAATGAGCTGCCAGACCAAGTGGTGGATGCAGGTACAGTTACAATGTTTAAAAGATATTTGGAAAAGTACATAAGTAGGAAAGGTTTGGATGGATATGGATCAAACGCAGGCAGGTGGGACTAGTTTAGTTTGGGAACATGGTCGGCATAGACCAGGCATTTGCTATGCTTGCCTTTATCGGTCAATGCTTTAAGTATAGGAGTTGATGTATCATGTTACAGTTGTGCAGGACATCGGTTAGGCTACTTTTTGAATACTGTGTTCAGTTCTGGCCTCCTTGCCATAGGAAAGATGTTGTTAAACTAGAAAGGGCTCTGCAAAAATTTACAACAATGGGGCTGGAATTTTAAACTGTAGGTAGAGGCTGAATAAGCTGGGGTTATTTTCTTTGGAGCATTGGAAGGTGAGGGGTGACCTTATTGAGATTTATAAAACATGAGGGTCATGGAGACAGTGAATAGCCACGATCTTTTCCCAGGGTAGGGGGCAAAACTAGGGGGCATAGGTTTAAGGCAAGAGGGGAAAGATTTAAAAGGGACCCAATGGGCGATTTCTTTCACGCAAAGGGTGATGTGTGCCTGGAGGTGGTGGAGGCTGTTATGGTTCCAATATTTAAAAGGCATCTGAATGGATATGAGTAGGAAGGGTTTAGAGGGTTACAGGCCAAATGCTGGCAATTTGGACTAGATTAATTTAGATCAGCATGGACGAGTTGGACCAAAGGGTCTGTTTCCTGTCATATGAGTCTATAACTCTAAGGCCCTGGGACCTGATCAAGTGTAAGGAGAATGTGGGAAGCTAAGGAAGAAATTGTGGGGCCCCTTTGCAGAGATATTTGTATCATCTACAGCCATGCATGAGTGCCGGAAGACTGGAGGGTGGCTAATGTGGTGTCATTATTTAAGAAAGGTTGCAGGGAAAGTGTGGGAAGTATAGAACCTGGGAGTCTGACAGACAAGATTTACATTCATTTGGAGAGGCAAGGACTAATTAGGGATAGTCAGCATGGCTTTGTGCATGGGAAATCGTGTCTCACTAACTTGATTGCGTTTTCTGAGGATGTAACTAAGCAAACAGATGAGGGCAGAGTGGTAGACATTGTTTACATGGATTTTAGCAAGGCCTTCGGGAATGTTCTGCATGGTAGACCAGAACGGTTAGATTACTAGATGGGAAAGGTCAAATCATACGGTATTTCAGATGGAGCTGGACAACTGGATACAAATTTGGCTTGATGATAGGAAAAAAAGAGGGTGGTGCTAGAGGATTGTTTATTGGACTCGGGCCTGTGAGCAGCAGTGTTCCAGAGTGATCAGTGCTGGGTCCACTGTTGTTCATCATTTATATAAATGATTTGGATGAGATTACAGAAATCTTGCAGGTGATAGCAAAATTGTTGGCATAACAATTGTTGATGAACAGAGAGACCCAAGGCTTCAGGTACATAGTTCTTTGCAAGTTGCTTCACAGGTAGACAGGGGGGGTGAAGGAGACATTTGGCACACTTGACCTCATTAGTCAGGCATTTGAGTATAGGAGATGGGCCATCGTGTTGTGGCTGTACAGCACATTGGTGAAGCTACTTTTGAGGTTATTTGTTATGTTCTGGTCGCCCTGCTATGGGAAGGATATTATTAGATTGGAAAGGGTGTCAAAAATATTTATAAGGATGTTACTGGGATTTTACAATTTGAGTCATAAAGAGAGGTTGGATCGACTGGGACATTTTTTTCCCTGGAATGTAGGAGGTTGAGGAGTGGCCTTATAAAGTTTTATAAAATCATGAGGGGCATGGATAAGGTGAATTGCAAAGGTCTTTCTCCTAGGGCAGGGGAGTTCAAAACTGGAAGGCATAGTTTTAAGGTGAGTGGGGAAAGATTTAAATGAGACCGGAGAAGCAACTTTTTCACACAGAGGATGGTGCATATATGGATGAACTGCCAGAGGAAGTGGCAAATGCAGGTACAGCCACAACATTTAAAAGACATTTGGATCTGGACCAAATGCAGACAAAGGTTTAGTTAGGGAAACCGTATGGGCATGGACAATTTGGACCAAAGGATCTGCTTCTGCACTGTATTATTCTATGACTCTAAGACAACTCAGTACCACCTTCTCTAGGGCAATTAGGGCACTGTAGGGCCTGGGCACTGTAACCTGCATCCTGTGAAGTAATATGTTTTTGAATGTGAAGCCGGGGCTGGTGTAGAGCAGTGATAGTCTCTCTGCCTGTGAGCCAGTAGATCTAGGTTCAAATCCTACCTGCTGTTGAGCTACGTACTAACATTTCTGAACAGATTGATTGGAAAGTGAAGCTGAGGCAGTTCCTGTCATTCACCAGGTGGAGATGTCAGCAAGAAAGGTTCTAAAAAATTTTGACGAAGCTTCCGAAGAATAATATTACAAGTTCGTACTTCCAGTGTGAAGTTTCACCCCTCACTGTCCCATCAGAAAAGACATTTCGGAATTCGGGTGCAGAGGTCTTTGCTTTTAAATAGAAACCACTCTTGGTATCAGGTTCATGTGCTCACAGCATGTCCTGGGATATGAAGCTCCACGGTGGGGCCACAGATTCACAAATTAGACCCTGACTCCCAAGTCCTGCCTAGTTTGGATCTGCTTCAACTAGGCATCATATTTGGAGTTCCTCTCTCTATTGAAGACTGTAACTACAGATAATACATATATTTAGGTACATCGTGTTCAGATACTTACAGAATTTGAGTTGAGGCTGCTATAATGGGGCATTACCATTATAGAAATTCTTTCGATCTTATTCTGAAGGTGTGTAAACAGACCTTATCTCATCATGTTACTATTTGTCGTATCATATCATCTTATTGCACCCTTTCCTTTTAAGATGATATTAAGGCTGATTATTTATTTGAGGAAGAAACATAAATAAGATACAGTAAAAGTACAGAAACCAAAGATTTCAAAGAAAATCTACTTCGGCAAGAGAAAGTTCCAGACTCACATCCAAAGAGGAGCGATCAGTAAGTATACTGGCTATTGCTGGTGACACGAACTGTTACTGGGTCACTCCAACACTGAACAGCAAACTTGGTGGACAGTTACATTAACACCTGAAAGTATGTATCAGCAACAGCTGAGTCACATTGCATAGCAATCCTCAACATTTCACCAAGAAAGCACGCAGGCAAAGTTTTGCCTTTAAGGGATTAGTCAATGTGAATGCTCAGTTTTATGCTAGTCTGAAGGTTTAGCCTTATACGGTATCAAAGGAAAGCTTTCAGCTTTATTCGGAAGACCGTGTATGGAGAAAATCAAACTCAACTCAAATCAGTTGAAGTAAATTGCTTGTCAGATTCTGAAACTGTTCTATCATAAAAGTTTTGAAAATGTCATGGTTTTCAATGGGAATCCGGGAAGTATTAAAAGATCTCTGTCAAATTGAAGTTCAAGGGTGGAGACAAACAAAATATTACAAGACTAGATCAGTGCGTTATGCATTAAGGTCAAAGCTCGAAGCAAAATTAGAGATGCTGGTCAAGGTGAGAGTCCTTAAACCTGCAAATAATTGTGATTGGGTCATGCTTATTGTACTAGTGATGAAGAAAGATGGATTGATAAGTATCTCTGGTGATTTTAAGGTTGCTGTTAATCTGGTACGGTGTGCTAAACTGTATCCTTTACCTTTAATCCATGACCTATCTGCTGGACTAGCTGGAGGTCAGCTTTTCAGTAAAACTGACATTAGTCAAGATCTGACTCCAGTCATCTCTATGAAATTTTAGTCACAGGGAGAAAAAGAAAGTACTTTTCTACAATTCAGATCTGTTCTATAGAAACTTAAAACTAATGATCAGAGAGTGTGGAAAGATAAATGTCAATTTTTAAAATTTTCTATCAAATATTTAAGCCACGTCAACGATACTACACAAGTCACCGTCATAAGTAAAAGCCATGATTGAGACACTAGCACTTATAGATGTAAACTAACTACAATAACTTTTGGAGCTTGCTAAATTACTACGGCAGGTTTGTCACAAATTTGCAACCATTCTCTAGCTTGCGCACTATATATACACCAAAACAAGAAGTGGAAATGGGAAGATTAATGTGAAGTGCCTTTGCACAGACCAAAGAGGCTTTGATAAAATATGAAGTTGTGGCCCATTTTGACTCAGTTACCATTGTAACTAATATGCACCATTGTAACTAATATGCAATGCAGCACTCTATGATGTGGGAGCAGTCATTTCTCACATATCACTCATTGGTGAAGGGAAGCCAATAGCTTTTGTATCAAGATTAGTAAACAAAGCAGAAATGAAGTGTATACCGATATAGAAAGAATCATTAGGAATCATTTTTGGCTTTAGATAATTCCACCAATACTTGTGTGGCCAGGAACTTAACCTACTAAAAGACCACAGATCATTGACCACAATACGTGGGCCTCATGCAGGGATATGTTCTCTAGCTAGTGAGCAGTATATAGTCGTGAATGTTGTTGCCATCGCCCCACACTTTTACAATTAAATATCCACAACCCAACTTACATGAGAATGCTGATGGGCTATCCAGATTGCACTTTCCAAATGGGTTGACTACAAACAGCACTTATGCAAGCATTTTCTACTTTGAACAAGTAAAGAACACTTAGATAATGGCAGGACAAGTTAAGACGTACACCAGAAATGATCAAGAACCATAAAAAAATGGCACTTTGTGGTGAGATCACAGGAAAAGCCCAGAACTGAAACACGTCATATGAAAGCATGAACTAGCCATAAGAGTATGGTATCTCCCAGGAGAATGAGGGTCATCATGCCACCACAGCTGAGGTAATGAGTTAAATCAACTACTCAGAGGTCACTGTGCCAGAATGAAGGAGACAGCCAAAAGATATTATTGGTGACCAGGGCTCGACTCTGACATCGAGGATAAAATGGGAATACATGCTGCTTGCACAAGAGCACACAATGTACCTGCATTAGCACAATTACACCTGAAAACCTGAGGTTAAAGCCAATGAAAATAATAAACAGATGCCTGAGGTTTGCCAACAGCTGAATGGAATCAACATCCTTCAGAACTTCCAACCATTGTGTATACTGTGAATATTTCATTGCAGGAAGCTCTCCATGTGTAGAGATCTTGTAAGTATACTGGACTAACTCTTTAAGAGTCTGATCATATGATGCCATATTGACATTTTGGCCATTTTACGCAGGAAACAGCTGAGTCTAATCTTGTGACCATCTCCTTCATGAAGCTCCTGCTCTTATTAAACACTTCAGGCTCCCAGTCCTTCTGGAACGTAAGTGAAATCACAAGTGAAAATGACACAGATCTAGTGCAGGGAATTGATGAATGATTTTCTCACACCACAAGGAATAAGTTGTACCATCCTCTCAGCTCAAGCTCATACTCACAGGTACTTCACTCAGTGTAACTGCATCCCATGTAGTTATGTTACAAAGGACAAAAGTTTGCAAGACTCAGCATCATATGGATGATGGGCACTGAAGTGCTGATAGCCACATGATTCTAAAAATATCCTTACATTTCCTGGGTGCTGTGTCCCACAGTGATCAACTGAGGAGGTCTCAGGGCCTGCCAGGGCTATGGATGCTCACAAAGTGCTTAAGCATTCATTGCCATCTCATTTTGTCCTTGTCTTTCTAAGTTTGCAGGACAAGATGTCCCAGAGCAGGAGAGGGCTGCCAGGTGTTCAGATCCTCTCCCTTTTCAAAGAGTAGGCCACAGAGCTGACATCAGAGGACCATGGCCAATTCTATGCTGACAGAGAGACAGAGAGACAGGGATGTTCCAAGAAGACAGTGAGAAATGTTACACCCCACTATCTTCATATGTTCACTTTCAGCAGCTCATTCTTTCTCTTCTCCTGTAGAGGCACCAGCAGCCACTTGAAGAGGGGAAAACACAAGGCACTACACATTCTTCTCACTCGCACTACCACCCCCGGGGAGGCATTGTCACATTGTTCACCTGCTTTCTCCCATGGCACAGAGATATTCACCTTGCTGCTGCATTATCCAGAGCAGGCACACAATCTCAGTCCGATGAGATTGTGTGCCTGCTCTGGATAATGCAGCAGCAAGGTGAATATCTCTGTGCCATGGGAGAAAGCAGGTGAACAATGTGACAATGCCTCCCCGGGGGTGGGTCACCAGAGGAAAGGCTGCACTGCCCAATGTCTCTGACTCATGCCTCATGCAGATGATATTCCTCTGTGCTTGACCATAGGCCGCACACTGAGCATGCTGGGATAGGAATAAGAATAAAGAGGCCCCTGCTAGACTAGAATGAAAGAAACAGGAGTCCACCCTTGGGAGGGATGGTTGCCACGTTGAAAAGCCAACTGCTGGATAGATTTCCCGATCTGTATTTTTTTGCTGTAGCAACAGTACATAGCAGCAGAAGATAAAGCACCATGATCAAACAGCAAGTACCCTTTCATGTCAAATTGCCAGCAGACATCCACGGTGGGGAGCAGAGACAGCCAGAAATCCTTCGGCCTTCATCTCAGGACATTACAGATGTGCCCTCCTCCTCTAAAAATGTATGGGTCTAAAGCAGTTATCCCCGAAGCGTAGAGCCAGCATGTGGGGCTTGTAGGAAAGGCTGCTGAGATTGGTTTCAGGGACTTTATTCATTCAGATTTGAGAGAGGACACTGGGTCTGAAATAACAACATGGCAGAGGCAAATCAGTATGTCATAGAGAAATGTGGTTGTCTCTCCCCTGGTTGGGGTCTCTATAGCAAGGTAAAGCATTCTCTATATATGAGATGGATGAAGTAGTACAATATGAAGAACTTCACTTTTTATGAGGCAATAAGTGAAAAGTGTTTGTTTTTGTACAGCCCGGAGGATAGTGGAAGTACAGGCACTGAGGATGCTGAATGAGTGTAATAATAAACACAAAGAGCCTTACTTTGTCCAGGACTATAGGAATGGGAAGGTATTAATACAATTATTGACACCAAGCAGGCTATGAGAGAACTGGAGATATAACTAGACCCCAGGTAAAATTCAACAAGTCATCACAGTTCCAGATAGAATCCCAAAATCATCAAACTCCCAGGTAAGGAAGGATGAACTAGCTCTTTAGTCACTCGCTCCTCAGTTGGTTGCAACCTATAAAGGATTGTTTCTAAGGTTTTGGAATAGATTCATAGCTTGGGTTGTGAGTGTTGATCGGGTTGATGGCGTGCATAATCAGGAGCCTACCTGTACCTACTCTACCTCGGGAACATGTCAGAACTCACCACAAGACTTCTATGACCGCTGGGCATCAGAGTGGTACACAAGCCCATATCAACCCTATGACAAGTGCTCACCTGAACTAAAGACCCACTCCCCGCCATGGACAGGACCAATGTCACCTACAAGACCCCCTGCAGAGACTGAGAGAAACACTACATCGGACAAACAGGAAGGAAACTAACAACAAGAGTACATGAACACAAACTGGCTACAAAAAGACACGACCAATACTCACTCATCTCAATCCACACGGACAAGGAGAACCATGACCTCGACTGGGACAACACCAAGATCCTGGGACAGGCTAGGCAGAGACAATCACGGGAATTCCCGGAAGCATGGCACTCCACGAAGCAGGCTATTAATAAACACATTGAACTCGACCCTATATACATTCCACTTCAGAGGAAACCCGGAAGTGAGGCAATCCATCGCAACGGACCCCAGGGTTTAAAAACCAGGCAGGAAAACACACCGACGCTTCATCAGAGGCTGCACTGAGGATGTTACCAAGCACGGTAATGAAATGTCTACGGAACAACAAACTAGCTCAGAGAGCCAACCAACCTCAAAGAATCCTTTCCTTGTCTATGCTTTTCTCCAGAGAAAATGAATTTATGTTTGGAAGGGACCAATTTAACCAGGCTTTCCTGAGTTAACAAGAGTGATTTTATTCATTACTAAATACGAGAAGAAGTAACTACACAACATAAATACACAAAGGTTAGAAATGAGAGCCCACTAAAAGTTAAAAAGACAAAACAGTTCTTTCTCTCGGTTGCTTATCAAGAATACATAGTGGAATTTTGATAGTGAAGCAGTTGATTTTGTGTTTCTAGACTTTGCAGATTGAGTTAAATTCTTTTGTCCTGTGTGCTTTTGACTGACTGGTTACTTGTAGGTTTCAAGGCAGTGGCAGAGTACGACACTCCGGCCAAAGCTGCTCTCCTCCACCTGTTCTTTCTCTTTTCCTCTTTTTTCCCCTTTTTTTTTGAATATTTTTCTTTAAACTTACTTAGCAGGGAATGGAGGAAGCACGTCCCAGACTAGGGGCAGACGCGGGGAATCGGGTCCCGGTCTGGAGGCCGTTGCATGGGGGTGGAGTCGGGTCCCGGTCTGGAGGCCGTTGCGTTGGGGGGGGGAGGCGAGTCCCGATCTGGAGGGCATCGCAGGGGGGAGGCGAGTCATGGTCTGGAGGCTGTCGCAGGGGGCAAAGCCATCCCGGTCTGGAGGACGTCGCGGGGGGAGGCGAGTCCCGGTCTGGAGGCCGTTACGGGGGGAGGCGAGTCCCGGTCTGGAGGCCGTCGCGAGTGGAGGTGAGTCCCGAACTGGAGGCCGTCGCAGGGGGCAAAGCGAGTCCCGGTCTGGAGGACGTCGGGGGGGGAGGCAAGTCCCGGTCTGGAGGACGTCGGGGGGGGAGGCAAGTCCCGGTCTGGAGGCCGTCGCGGGGGGAGGCAAGTCCCGGTCTGGAGGCCGTCGCGGGGGGAGGCGAGTCCCGGTCTGGAGGCCGTCGCGGTGGGAGGCGAGTCCCGGTCTGGAGGCCGTCGCGGGGGGAGGCGAGTCCCGGTCTGGAGGCCGTTGCATGGGGGGGGGGGGGAGGCGAGTCCCGGTCTGGAGGCTGTCGCGGGGAGAGGTGAGTCCCGATCTGGAGGCCGTCACAGGGGGCAAAGCAAGTCCCAGTCTGGAGAACGTCGCGGGGGGAGGCGATTCATGGTCTGGAGGCCGTCGCAGGGGGCAAAGCCATCCCGGTCTGGAGGACGTCGCGGGGGGAGGCGAGTCCCGGTCTGGAGGCCATCGCGGGGGGAGGCGGGTCCCTGTCTGGAGGCCGTCACGAGTAGAGGCGAGTCCCGAACTGGAGGCCGTCGCAGGGGGCAAAGCGAGTCCTGGTCTGGAGGACGTCGCGGGGGGAGGCGAGTCCCGGGCTGGAGGCCGTCACAGGGGGAGGTGAGTCCCGAACTGGAGGCCGTCGCAGGGGGCAAAGCGAGTCCTGGTCTGGAGGATGTTGCGGGGGGAGGCGGGTACCGATCTGGAGGCCGTCGCAGGGGGAGGTGAGTCCCGAACTGGAGGCCATCGCAGGGGGAGGCGAGTCCCGGTCTGGAGGCCGTCGTGGGGCCGGGAGGTGAGTCCCAGTCTGAAGGCTGTCGTGGGGGGATGCGAGTCCTGAGCATTGAGCAAGATAGTCACTTACCTGCAACAGAGAAGTGGCTGATGGTGGTTTTCACCTTCTCAGCACACTGGTGGCACTGAAACCTGGGCTATTACATAATGTAATAGTACCATTACAGTACTTCAATTCATTACAAAGAACGAAGAACAAAAGAAAACTACAGCACAGGAACAGGCCCTTTGGCCCTCCAAGCCTGCGCCGATCAAGATCCTCTGTCTAACCAGTCATCTACTTTCTAAGGGTCTGTGTCCATTTGCTCCCTGCCCATCCATGTACCTGTCCAAATATATCTTAAAAGACGCTACCGTGTCTGCGTCTACCAGCTCCGCTGGCAACGCGTTCCAGGAACCCACCACCCTCTGTGTAAAGAATTTTCCACGCATATCTCCCTTAAACTTTCCTCCTCTCACTTTGAACTCATGACCCCTCGTAATTGAGTCCCCCACTCTGGGAAAAAGCTTCTTGCTATCCACCCTGTCTATACCCCTCATGGTTTTGTAGACCTCAATCAGGTCACCCCTCAATCTCCATCTTTCTAATGTAAATAATCCTAATCTACTCAACCTCTCTTCATCGCTAGCACCCTCCATACCAGGCAACATCCTGATGAACCTCCTCTGCACCCTCTCCAAAGCGTCCACATCCTTTTGGTAATGTGGCGACCAGAACTGTACACAGTACTCTAAACGTGGCCGAACCAAAGTCTTACACAACTGTAACATGACCTGCCAACTCTTGTCCTCAATACCCCGTCTGATGAAGGAAAGCATGCCGTATGCCTTCTTGACCACTCTATTTGACCTGTGTTGTCACCTTCAGGGAACAATGGGCCTGAACACCCAGATCTCTCTGTTCGTCAATTTTCCCCAGGACTTTTCCATTTACTGTATAGTTCGCCCTTGAATTAGATCTTCCAAAATGCATCACCTTGCACTAGTCCGGACTGAACTCCATCTGCCATTTATTTGCCCAACTCTCCAATCTATCTGCATTCTGCTGTAATCTCTGACAGTCCCCTTCACTATCTGCTACTCCACCAATCTTAAGTATTAGGATACCTTCTTCCATAAGCGTACCCAGATGGAGGGTGATCTGGTTTTTAAACCCCTGTTTCTTGTGTCCTCTTGAAACAGGAAGACACGAATCATGTCTTTCATCCAGAATCCTATTGTTTTTCACTTCATGCTCACAGTACAGTCTAAGATAACTCTCAAGAAACTACAGTTCAATTTGTAGTGCATTTTTCCCCTTTGGGTCCATTTCTTTGAAGCTTCCTTGACACTTTAAATTATTACAAAACTATGCACATGCTGAAAATCTGAAAGAAAAACAGAAATTGCTGGCGAAGCTTAGCAGGTCTGGCAGCATTTGCGGACAGAGAAACAGAGTTAATAGTTTGAATCTAATATAGCTCAAAGGAAGGTCTTCTTATACTTGAAATTTTAACTCTTTTTTTCCTTTCCACAGATGCTACTAGAACTGCTGAGATTCTTGAGCAATTTTGTTTCTATTCTTAATACCTAATCAGGCATAACATTTCAGGGTCTCTCTTTCTCTCTCTATCTCGGTGTACACATAGTCATTGAAGTTACATCCACAGTCATTTTGCTTTAAAATGTTGGAATTAAAAGTTCATATGTCCATGGGTGATCCATGGTCATTCCTTACTCTGTTCTTTCTCCTTTGAGGCCTCAGCCCATAATTATGTTTCCCTCCAGGAGCCCTGGCTCACGGGGAATTCATACTGCGTTGCAGCTACAGTTGCATGCAATTAGCACAAAAGCTAGGCTCGTGTACACAATTTGATGCTTCGATAAAAATATAAGAAAGAGGAACAGGAAGAGCCCATGGGGCCATTCATCCTGCTCCATCGTTCAAAATAATCATGAAGATCATTGATTCTGCCTTTGCAGGCACAGACCCAAACCTCCTAGAACAGGGCAGAATCTGTTGCAAGTTCCACCAGCCATCCCGTTGCAGACAGTGATCCAACCTCTAGTTAGACAGTGGCCCACCATTTTCCCATTAAGTCTCCACATTTCTCCTTTGTCAATGTGTGCATTAATATGGCACCCAGCTGCAGACAGAAGCTCTCCATCTGCGTATTAATGGGGCCTTCTGCTACAGCCTGTATATGAGTCCTTATCCGGTACGCTGTACTGGGCCATTTAGCTACAGACACCACGCCCTTAGCCACTTGGGCATTAAGATGGCCCACAAACACAGCCTGGCTCTTCCCTTTCAATGTCTCAACTTGGGGAGCTTAGACCATACCTCAATAGAAAAATCATTGGAGCTTTTTTGCTTTAAGGACAAAGCAGCAAATACTTGACCTGAATTTGGGGAAGGAATGATGTCCATCAGGTACATTCAGAATGGTCTGGTATCTGAAACAACGGCTTTTATGATTGGGCAGAGGTTAAGTGGGAAGGCTGACTTCATTCCAGCTACGTGTGGTTTTTATGAGATGCCATTGTATGTAGATAAGCTTACCGTTTGTTGGGAGGTCGAAGCACTTTTGAGGTCAGAGAACGTAATCACTAAAATTTAACGAGAGTCTGATTTTTCAGCCAAATTAAGATCATGCACCTGTCATTGTCCTCGCCTACTCCAGGCCTGGAAAATCCCAGCAACAGTGAGACAAAACCATCTGCGAGCTTACATTTACATCATAACTCTTGCCAATGACCAGGAAAACACCAGGACCATTTGCACATATGCATGCACAGATTCTCCCACCAAAGTGGTGTTGCTTCAGGCCATTTGAAGGCTACAACTTTAACCACTCAAAAATATTTTCCTTCTGATTTGTTGGAACAAGCCGAACAAAAACAAGCAAGTTGGAAATGTTTTGTGCAGGGATTTGCTACAGAGTTGTGTTAGATCAGGTGGTAAAGGATCCCAAGATTATGGTTTTGAGTCTCACTTAAGGTGATGGCACTTTCGTTAAATATTTTAATTTCAAATGTTCTTTTTAAAACTAAACTAACGGGGAGGCTTCATAATTAAGATTTCCAAGACTGGCTCATATTCAAACTAATTGATTGCTTAGGGTATGGAGAAAATTACTTTCACCACTACAACAGCCTGTTAAAATAAATACAGAGCATGTTAAAGAAACCCAGCAGGTCTGGCAGTCAAGTAGGACTTATTCAGTCTTGAAGAAGAATCGCACTGGACTTGAAACATTAACTCTGTTGGTCTCTCCACATGCACTGTCAGAGCTGCTGGGTTTCTTTAGCATTCACTGTGTTTGTTTCAGAATTCCAACACCTGCAGTAACTATTAAAATGGCTGCTCTCTGAGCAGCTGTAACTTTTTCCCCAATAACTGATGTTGCAAAAAGGTGATAACAGCATGACACCAGGCTGTTTTTAAAAAATTGTATCATTGAACACAATGCAGTGTTGCAGTCACCAGCACCTCTGATTTTCTCAGCTTGACACTGACATTAAGGATGTATCTGAGATAACGGGAACTGCAGATGCTGGAGAATCCAAGATAACAAGTTGTACAGCTGGATGAACACAGCAGGTCAACCAGCATCTTAGGAGCAGGAAAACTGATGTTTCGGGGAGTCTAGGCCCGAAACGTCAGCTTTCCTGCTCCTAAGATGCTGCTTGGCCTGCTGTGTTCATCCAGCTCCACACCTTATTAAGGATGTAGCTGCCCTTCTGTAGGAAGTCCTCTCCCTGGTATTGTGATGCAAATAAACAGAGCATTGTATTTATCACTCCTAATAGCCTGCAGTTCAGTGATCCCAATACACATAGCCTTTTTTGGCCAGTGACAATTATTGAGGACACATCCATCAAAGGCTTCTTTCAAAAGAATAGCTAGGCAAAAAGCTGCAAAACAATGTCTCTGTAAAAGCTGATTTTAAAGTAAAAAAAATCGTGTAAACACTCAGCAGGTCTAGCAGGATCTATGGAAAGAGAAACCAAGTTAATGTTTTAGGTCTGTGACCTTTCAGCGTTTCTGGTTCCTGAGAATCTCCAACATTTTCTGTTAGTTCAGATTTCCAGCACCTGAAGTACTTCATCTTTATGTTTTTGTACAATTATGTTCAAATCTGTTTGATAGTGTCTGTGGTTTTCGCTGAATTCTCCTTTTGCATTGTGTCATACTGCAATATCAGGAAGAAGGCAATCATTGAAGTTTGATAGCACTGTCCTAAGCAATTTCATATTCATATAAATGGAGTATACATGATCAAGTTTCATTGTTTACTAAATCAGCTATATCCTAGGGTATCTGGTAGATTTTTTTACCTTTATGGGAATTTTTGTCCGGGTCTAAAGTTCAGATTGCTTTGTTACATTATAGCTGATGGCACTGATAACTTATAACCGAGGCACCAATTACATAATATTTGTCATGCAGATAATCTGAGAATAAAGATCTGCTTTAGACTATGGTATTTAAAATCAAAATTTGATTGGTATCAGTTTGTCAGTTACTTGTGTAGTTATTGTAATCAACCCGTTCAGACATGTTATGACACACCTCCAGTGTATGTAGGACTTGAACCGGACCTTCTGGCTGTAGTGTGACTACTGGACCACATCTCCAATTACTTGTGTTTGGTGATTTTAATTTAAATTTGGGTTGTTAATTATTGATTGTATCAATTTATTGGAACATAGGACCAATTATACATCCATAACTTTGGACACTACTCATCAGAATAGACACCTCATTCAAATTTGGAACCAGTATAAGCTGATTAAAGCTCTTTGGATACATGGAAATTATAAAACTAAAGTTTAAAGGGTGCCATATTGTTGCAATCCTATACAGACTAATAACTTATAAATGTGACATAAATATCTTTTTTAAAAACATGTCAAATAAAGCTTCCCCACACAAGAATGAGGTGTTGCACTTTGGAAAGTCAAATCAAGGTAGGACTTGTACAGTAAATGGTGAGATCCTGAGGAGTGCTGTGGAACAAAGGGACTTAGGAGCACAAGTACACAGTTTGTTGAAAGCAGTGTCACAGGTTTTCAAGTTGGTGAAGAAGGCATTTAGCATGCTGGCCTTCATCACTTGAGGCATTGATTATAGGAGTTTGGATGTTACGCTACAGTTGTATAAGTTGTTGGTGAGGCCGCACTTGGAGTATTGTGTACAGTTTTGTTCACCCTGTTATAGAAAAGACATAGTTAAACTGGAAAGTGTGCAAAGAAGATTTACAAGGATGTTACCAGGTCTAGTATGCCTGAGTTATAGGGAGAGGGTGGCCCAGATAGGACTTTAGTCCTTTGAATGTAGGAGACTGAGGAGTGACCTTATTGAAGTGTATAAAATCATGAGGGGCGTATTCAGGATTAATGCATATAGTGTTTTTCCCAGGGATGGGGAATTGAAAACTAGAGGGCATAGGTTTAAGGTGAGAGTGGAATAAACTTAAGAAGAATGTGATGGATAGGGCTGCCAGAGAAAGTGGTTGAGGCAGGTACAATAGCAACATTTAAAAAAAACATTTGTATAGGATTATGGATGGATTAGAAGAATATAGACAAAATGCGGTCTATTGTAACTAGCTGAGTGAACACCATGTTCAGTATGGAGCAGTTAGGCCAAAGGGCCTGTTTCCATGCTGTATTATTCTATGACTTTAAGTGCCAGGTAATGACCATCGCCAACTGCAGAGAGTCTATTTATTGCTTCTTGACTTGCAAAGATATCACCATCACTGAATCCCCCACTACTAATATCCTACAGGTTACTATTGGCCAGAAACTGAACTAAGATATATAAATATTGCGGCTACAACAGCAGGTCAGAGGCTAGGAATCCTGCAGAAAATAAACTAATAAAATAAACTGAACTGGCCAGCCATATAAATACAAATGCTAGAAGGTCTAGCCAAAAGCTTAGAATACTGTGCGGAGTAATTCATCTCCCAACTCCCTAAACCCTGTCTACCATCTACAAAACACAAGTCAGAGTGTTCCAGTAACAGTTGAGAAACTTGGCACCATTCAGGAAGAAAGTAGCATACTTGACAGGCACCCAATTCACCACTTTCAACTTTTGCTCCCTTCTCATTCAAAAGGCACACTGCAGTAACTTACTAAGGTTCATTACACAATTGCTTCCAACCCTGACCTCTTCAGCAAATGGACAGCAGATACACGGTAACACCACAATGTGAAATTTCCCCTCTAAGCCACACACCATCCTGACAATGACCTACATAGCTGTTCCTTCACTGTCTCTGGATCAAAATTCTGGAACTCCCTTCCTACACACTCAGGACTGCAGAAGTTCAAGAAGACAGCTTAGTACCACCTTCATCCAAACAGTTAGGATGGGCAATAAATGCTGGATTAGCAATGTTCATGGTGAATAATAATATTGATAATCCCTTGGGAAAAATGCACTATTTAATAAATCTTCGTGTATCTTTGTGTAGGCAACTTATACTTAAAAATTCAGAGAAGATTTCCTCTTACACTTAGCACACAACATACTCTCTTGTGGAATGACACAGATAGTGTACAATTATTTTCAGCTTCCAATGGGTTCCTGTATCCCTGTTTCACTGAGTAGTAACTCTGAGTGCCCATCTTCATGCGAACACGAATTTCCCAGAATCCAGAGATGGCTACAGGATGGGCCATATCAATTAGAGGTTATCTCCATTGCACATCCAGATATGTCAGTTCACAAAGCCTGACAACACACAACCTGCTGCCTGTCTTTAATAGTGACTGATTTGTGAGGAAGCGTGTAACCTGATCTCAGGAACAGTTAATTCTTCATGGCAATATGAAACATATTAGCCTAGCATCCAGCTAGCATTGATCTCAACTTTGTTTCATCTTAGAAAGGAATAAACAGCTTTCAACATATTTGTTTACCACCCAATCCGTATAACACCTTTTTGAAACTTGGGAAACTCAGACCTAAACTTTTGCAATAACAAATAAAGAACCTCCACAGTGATAATCTAACGATTACCTTCTGAGCCACAGGCAAACTGATGTTGAGTAAATAAAGGGAAAGAGTGAACGGTATGGTGTGGGATGAACGGGTTTCAGTTCATGGAGCACTGGCTGTTGTGATCAGATAGGTGTCACTTGACCTGTGCTGGGATCAATGTCGTGGCAAATTGAAATACTAGGGCAGTGGAGAAAGCTTTAAACTAATCGGGGGGTGGGGGGGGGGGGGGGCGCGGGGTGGAATAGTCATGAGGAAGGAATATAAGCTTTCAAATCAAAAGGGTAAGGCAGCATTGCACAGCATATATATTAATAATGACACCTGGAAGGAGACAAGAGTACACAAGCATTAAAAAAGGGCTAAACGGTGAAGAAAAGTGAAAGGCAAAGTTAGTGGCTCTTAACTTTAACTAGTATTAGTATTAATTGAAATAAATAGGTAACAGCATAAACTTAGGTTAAAGGGTATAATCTTAGAGTCACTATAGAGGCATAGTTAGAAGGAGATCAAAACTGGCAACTGAGCATTCAGGAATGTGTGATCTTTCAAGAGGTCAGACAGGAGGGGAAGTTAGGGTGGGATGGCTTTTTTTAAAATTAGGAATTAGTACATTAGCAAGAAATGATCTTTGATTGGGTGATGTAGAAATTATATGGCTGGAGGTAAAAAATAACAAGGGGATAAAGACCTAGTGGGAATAATCAATAGACTCCTAACTGTAACCGTTCAATGGGACAATAATAAATTAGACTGATTTGGAAAACTGTAAGCAGTTTCAGACCCTGCATTTAAGGGTGGAATGTTCTGGTGTTGGAGGAGGTTTACAAGAACAATCCTGGATATGAAGGGTTTGCCACATAAGGGGTAGTTGAGGGCTCTGGTTCTGTATTTGATGGAAGTTAGAAGGATGATGTGGGGATCTGAATGAAACTTATTGAAAATTGAGGAGCCTGGATAGAGTGGATGTGGAACAGATGTTTCCACTAGTAGGAGAGACCATGGCCCTCAGAGTGAAGGGATAGCCCTTTAGAACTGAGATAAGCAGGAATTTCTTTGGCCAGAGAGCAGTTAATGTGTGGAACTCATTGCTGTGGAGGCCCAGTCATTGAGTACATTTGAGACAGAGAAGGATGGGTTATTGATCAATAAGGGGATCAAGGGTGACAGGGAGAAGGCAGGAAAATGAGGTAGAGCAAAATATCAGCCATGATCAAATGGCAGTGCAGACTTGATAGGTTAAATGACCTCATTCTATGCCATTATCTTACAGTCTAACAATAATAACATGGATGATGATCTTAAACTGGATGAGATGCCATGTTTGTGGAGGAGTGTATGTGGCTCTGTGTATGCCAAAGATTGGTCAGGGTACTTTCTAGATGATATGGAGGTAATACAAAGGTCCAAAGAAATTTGGGGGTCAGATGCATAGATATTTAAGATGTCACAAACAGGTGCAGAAAATAATGAAGAAAGCTAATGTCTAGAGGACTGAAGTACAAGGGTACAGAAGTTATGGTGCAGTTATTCAAAACCCTGGCTAGAGCCCACTTGGAGTACTGACAGCAGATCTGGGCATCACACCTGAGGACAGCTATATTGGCTTTGGAAGGAATATAATGTAGATTTACAAGAAAGATACCTGGATTTCAGGGATTAATCTACGATGAGGGATTGTACAAATTAGGCCTGTTTTCTCTGGAATTTAGAGGGTTTAAGAGGCGATCCAATCAAAGTCGTCAAGATATTAAGAGAAGAAATATAAACTATTGCTATTGGTAATTCCAGAACCAGGAGACACAGTCTGAGAATTAGCATCCTGCCTATTTAGCACTGGCTTCATTCTCTCACTAACCTGGCCTTTCATACTTAATGCTGAAGCCAGTGCTTCAGTTCAAAGTTTACTGTGACCACTTTGGGGCTGCTCTGCACCTGAAGTACATAGCCAAAATCACTCGTTATCTGTTGCATGATGTTAAACGCAGGCCCAACCTATAGTTATCATGTGGCTGTAAAAGATTCAACATCACTGATGGTGGAATAGTGGAAAGGGGTGCAAGAGTCCCGGAGAATATTTGAGGTTAACTTGCACAGGCAAAAACAAAATAATTGCTCAGTAATAGTGGTGCAGTTTGTGTGATCTTTCTGTGCACATGTCAATGATTTCTGCCTCCAACTGCGCTATTCCATTGCTTCACAAAGTCCTAAGAACTGGCAATGGAATTGGAAAATCAAGTTGATGGAGGGATGAGCTGCTTTGCTGCACCAGTTTCAGTATTTCCCTGCAGAGAGCTAGGGGCAGAATGTAAAAAAAAAGCTGGAGTCCAGTTAGTTTCTTGAAGGGGGCAATGAGGTCGAAATTACCCCCGAATCTTACAATAGATTTTGCTAGGAGGGTCCAGTGATGCAATGGTAGTGTCCTCACCTCAGGGCTACAAGGTCCGATCTCAAGTCCCAGTAATCCCAGGTGTGCCTTTGTACGATAGGTCTGAACACGTTAATGAAGGCATTGGGCCCTCGTTTCTCTAATTTGCAAATGGTGAACACATGGAAGGGTTGGACTTCTGAACTGGTAGTAGCTGTCAATGACTGCTAGCCCCAGCCCCCAGCTCAGTGATGAACAGGCACTTACCTCCCAGTCTGGCTCATCCAAACACCACGAGAAGGTAGACAGTAGTGGGGGCCATTCCCCAAGGCAGGCAGACCCCGAGACGGGAGAAGGAGGTACCGGCAGAGAGAGAGAGAGAGAGAGAGAATGGGGTGAGCGACAAAGTCCTGGAGATCGCTGCGAAAATGGTCTGGAAAAGAGAGGGAGGCTTACCCATACTTAGCAGCGCCTTCTGCAAAACCTCATCGGTCATCATTCCCCTTACTCCCAGGGCTCGGCTGCTGGTAGTGAGTGGGTGGCGGGGGAGGTGTATAGTGTGGCGGGTTTTCTAGCCGGTCCTGCTCACTGGGCTCTGGAACAGCTTGGCCCCGTGTGTGTCGCTGATATCCTCACCCTTTCTCAGCGACGGCAGCTGCCTTCCGCATCACAAAGGGCACAGCCACCGACGCCACAATTAGGACCAGGGAGCCCAGGACCCAACAGCGAAAAGCAGTCACCCTCCTGCCCATTCCGCGCCCCGCAAGGCCAGGCCCAGCTCTGCCAGTGATGGTCTCACTGACCGCAGCTTTTAACCTCAGTACACTTTTATTCCCGGAACGTGTTCTTGCCACGTGTCCCTGAGAGATCCCGATTAGCACTTCCCTTCTCCAGAGCAACACGCCCGGGGAAAGGAGTCCCGTCTGTCTCCTGGAGAAACATGGATAAAGGTGCGAGGGAACGATGAAATGATTCAGAAGCCAAAATGCTGCTGCACGGAACAATTTAGCCTTTGTACAACGGTAGCTGGGATTCCATTTAAGTATTGAACAAGATTGGAGAGGAAGCCAGAACGATGCTTATGATTCTAACATTGGATATATCTCAACGAGAGTGTTGGCACTGAATGGAGTGCACAGTAACATCATTGACATCCCCTGCAGAAATCTGATTTATTCTGCTGATAGATCCAAAAATGCTGTTACGGAGCATTGGGATTCAAATTCAACAACGACTAAACGTTTTCATTAGTTAAATGGCCATTCTCAGAACAGGCAGTTCTGAAGAAGTCATGAACCAAAGTAGAAGAATACTGTGGAGAAACTCTTATCATTTTTTGTCTCCCGTTCGGGATTACCGTCATCCGCAGTATTTTGCTTTTATTACAGAACAGCTAAGTTTTATTCAACATTTATTCATTTCGAAGAGCACCAATCTGATTAGTTTCTCTCAGCAACAAGTTGGTTTGAGGAAGGATTTTGGCGCTGAAGCAGACATCAGTCAGTCTCAAGATAATAAAATGTGAGGCTGGATGAACACAGCAGGCCAAGCAGCATCTCAGGAGCACAAAAGCTGACGTTTCGGGCCTAGACCCTTCATCAGATGAAGGGTCTAGGCCCGAAACGTCAGCTTTTGTGCTCCTGAGATGCTGCTTGGCCTGCTGTGTTCATCCAGCCTCACATTTTAATATCTTGGAATTCTCCAGCATCTGCAGTTCCCATTATCTCAGATATCAGTCAGTCTCAAGTTCAGTTGCTGCTAAAGTTTCTCACTCAGCACAAGAGCATGAAGTTCAGAACTACTAACAGCGATATGGGAAGATGGATGAGTCGAATTACGCTGGCTTTTCCTCTAGGTGAGATATTTACAGCTATCATTTTGCAGCGAAAATCACTTCAATAGAGTTTCAGACGAGAGAGATCTGGACAAATCTAGGAGTTTGGGAAGAGATGACAGAAGACAAACAGTATAGTCACATTTAAAGGTAAAATTCGGCAAGGCAGGGTCCGCAGGGAAACAGGACATATCCTAAACGCTTCAGATGGCTTTATGACGACTCAGTGGAACAAAACAAAACCACAGGTCACCAGACAGGGAGATTACAAGCAAAGTGCTGAAGATATACCACAGAGATGGAGCTAACTTCCATTGGAAGACTCAACTTCCAACACCACCTCTTCTGTAATATGAACTCTTTTTCAAGACGCCACTATTTATTTCCTCAAGTTCCCTAGCTTCCATGTTCTTCTCCACAGTAAATATTGACACAAAATATTTATTCGGTATTTCATCTATCTCCTCTTGTTCCACACATAGGTGGCCGTGTTATTTTTAAGGGGCACCATTCTTTTTCTAATTACACTTTTGTCCTTAATGTATTTATAGAACCTCCTTGGCAAATAGATTTAAGGAGAATCCGAAGCTGTAACATGTCCCCCTTTTGCCCACTTGATTTCCCTTGTAAGAATGCTCCCACTGCCCTTGTTTTTTTTTCAATATTCATTTTGTGGGATGTGGGCGTCACCGGCTAAGCCAGCATTTATTACCTGTCCCTAGCTGCCCCTTGAGAAGCTGGTGGTGAGCTGCCTTCTTGAGCCGCAGCAGTCCTCCTGCTGTGGTTGACTTACAATACCATTAGGGAGGGAATTCTAGGATTTGACCTAGTGACAATGAAGGAATGGCAATATATGTCCAAGATAGGATGGTGAGTGGCTTGGAGGGAAAATTGAAGGCGGTGGTGTTCCCAGATATCTTCTGCTATTGGCCTTCTAAATGGAAGCAGTCGTGGATTTGGAAGATACTGCTTGAGGATCTTTGGTGAATTTCCGCAGTGCATCTTGTAGATAGTACACACTGCTACTACTGAGCGTCAGTGGTGGAGGGAATGGATGCTTGTGGATGTAGTGCCAATCAAGCGGGCTGCTTTGTCCTGGATGGTGTCAAGCTTCTTGAGTGTTGTTGGGGCTGAGCTCATCCAGGCAAGTAGGAGGTATTACATCACAGTCTTGACTTGTGTCTTGTGGACAGGCTTTGGGGAGTCAGGAGATGAGTTACTTGCCACAGTATTCCTAGCCTCCAACCTGCCTTTTCTGGCTACTGTGTTTATATGGTGAATCCACTTGAGTTTCTGGTCAATGATAACCCTGAGGTTGTTGATAGTGGAGGAAATCAGTGATGATAACACTATTGAATGTCAAGGAGCAGTGGTTAGATTGTCTCTTATTAGTGATGGTCATAGCCTGACATTTGTGTGATATGAATATCACTTGCCACTTGTCAGCCCAAGCCTGGAGATTGTCCCAATCGTGTTACATTGAACATGGACTGCTTCAGGGTCTGAGGACTCATGAATGGGTGCTGAACATTGTGTAATCATCGGCAAACATCTTCACTTACATTAAGATGGAGGGAAGATCATTGATGAAGCAGCTGAAGACGGTTGGGCCTAGGCCACTACTATGAGGAATTCCTGCAGAGATGACCCGGAGCTGAGATTATTGACCTCCAACAGCCACAACTATTTTCCTATGCATCACATATGACTCTAACCAGCAGAGATTATGTCCCTGAATTCCATTGATCCCAGTTTTGCTAGGGCTCTTTGATGCCCATTTGGTCAAAAGTAGTCATATTGTCAAGGACTGTCACTCTCACCAGACCTCAACTTCAACTTTTTATCCCCCTGAGGCTGTTGACTTGCTCACCCACAACCTGAGCTACAAATCTTTGCTAAGAAGCTTTTCTCTATATTTGAACTGAACCAAGGCTGTAATAACATCAGGAGCTGACTAGACCTGCCAGAACTCAAACTGGGCATCATTGCACAGGTGCTGTTTGCTAGCACTGTTGATGACACCTTCCATCACTTTACTTATGATCAAGAGTAGACTGATGTGGCAGTAATTGGCTGGATCGGATTTGTCCTGTTTTTTATGTACAGGACATACCTGGGCAATTTTCCACATTGTCAGGCAGATGTCAGTGTTGTAACTATACTGGAACGGCTTGGCTAGGGGAGCGGCCAGTTCTGGAGCACACGTCCTCAGTACTACTGCCGGAATGTTTTCGGGGCCAGTAGCCTTTGCAGTATCAAGTGTTTCTAACCATTTCTTGATATCATGTGGAGTGAATCGAATTGGCTGAAGACTGGTATCTGTAATGCTGGGGACTGCAGGAGGCTGAGACTGATCATCCACTCGGCACTTCTGGCTGCAGATTGCTGCGAATTCAAGGTGGAGAGGTCACCTTGTAGACCTTCAGAAAATAGTGAGGTATACTTAAGCTGAATGGCAGGGGTCTTTTACCTAGGAAGGGCGATTTCAAGACTACAGGGCACAGGGCATATTTTAACATACGAGGAGAAACATTTAAACTAAAACATAAAAGGCAATTTTTAAAAAAAAAGCTCGAATAAACTTCCAAAGGAGGTCATGGATGCAGCTACAGTTACAATGTTAAAAAGATATCTAGATAAGTACATGAGTAGGGAGTGGTTGGAGAGATATGGGTCAAATGCAGGCGGGTGGGACCAGTTTAGTTTGGGATCAGGTTGGACAGAGGGACTGTTCCGTGCTATATGATTCTGACTTTATACTGCCACACAACATGAAGGTGGTTAGTGTCAATGTGAAGGCAGGACTTCATCTCCACAAGGACTGTGCGGTGGTCACTCTTGTTGATACTGTCATGGACGGATGCATCTAGAGCTGGCAGATGGTAAGAAGGCGTCAAGTGTGTTTTTCCCTCTTGTTAGTTCCTTCACCATCCAGACCCAGTCTAGCAGCTATATACTTTAGAACCTGACCAGCTCGATCGGCAGAACTGCTCTGAGCCACACTTGGCTGATGTTGAAATCCCCCTCCCAGGATACAGTTTGCCCCACTCAGTGCTTCCTCCAAGTGTTGTTCAACATGGAGGAGTGCTGATTCATCAGCTGAGGGAGGACAGTACATGGTAATCAGTAGGAGGTTTCCCTGCCTATGTTAAACCTGAAGACACAAGACTTTTTGGGGTCGAGAGTCAATGTTGGTTCCCTCCTGACTATTACCCACTGTGCCGCTGCTTCTGCTGCGTCTGTCCTGCCCCTAGGAAAGGATATATCCAGGATGGTGATGGTGGTATCTGAGACATTGCTTATAATGTATGATTTTGTGAGTATGACTATATCTGGTTGTTGTTTGACTAGTTCTGAGAGACAACTCTTCCAATTTTGGCATTAATGGCCCAGTATTAATGAGGACGACTTTGCAAGGTCAACAGGGCTGTTTCTGCCATTGTCTTTTCCTGTGCCTCGGTCAATGCCAGGTGATGTATGCAGTTTCATTTCTTTGAGACATTGTAGCGATTGATACCCCTGAATGGCTTGCTAGGCCACTTCAGAGGGCAGTTGAGTCAACCACATTGCTGTTCTCACCTGTTCTGGTCTGCGTATGACTGCAGACCCACAGCAGATTTCCTTCCCTGAAGGATATTAGTGAACTAGATAGGTTTTTCCTGACACTTACACAGTGAGTTCATAGTCATCAGTACATTAACCCCAGATTTTATTTTACTGCCTTGGTAGGATTCAAACCCAGGACTCCAGAACATTATTGCTAGACTATTAGCCCAGGAACTGAGCTAATAGTACTAGGCCATCACCTTCCCTTGTACTCTTCTCCCAATACATTCCTCTTTTTTTTTTCCCTTGACCATAGCCTCATCTCTTGCCTCCTTTCTACCTTTCCTAAAGCATCTACATTCCAGAACATTAAACTGCCAGTCCTGTCCATCCCCAAGCCATATTTCCATAATAGCTAGGACGAGGGATGGCCCACTAGATAGAACTGCTGCCTCACAGCACTTGGGACCCAGGTTCAATTCCAGCCTTGGGCAATGTTTGGGTAGAGGTATAGTGCCACATAGCATGGAAACATACCCTTTGGTCCAACCAGTCCAAGCTGCACATAATCCCAAACCAAACTAATCCCACCTAACCACTCCTGGTCTGTATCCTTCTAAGCCTTTCCTACTCACGTACCTATCCAAATGTCTTTTAAATGTTGTAATTGTACCCACCCACATCCACCACATCATCAGGAAGTTCATTCCACACGCAAACCACCTTCTGCGTAAAAAAAATTGCCCCTCAAGAGTTTACACATTCTCTCCATGTCTGCACGGGTTTCCTCTGGGTGCTCTGGTTTCCTCCCACATTCCAAAAGATGTGGAAGCAAGGTCGATTATCCATGGGAAGTGCAGGGTTACAAAGGGTTGGGGGGGGGGGGGCAGCACAGATTTGATGGGGCAAATGATCTACTTCCACACTGTCGGGATTCTATTATATCCCAGGGTGTGGTTGGGACTAAGTTCATCTGCCTTACTTGTCTGACCTCAAACTAAGCTGCAAGGAGGTCTGCTTCAATGTATCAGTTTTACCCTGTTTTCTGCCAAGCTTGTCTGCCTTTGCTCCCTCCTTGTCTCACTGCACCAGTCTCTGTCTCTTCTCCTTTTCTTTCACTTTCACTTTGATTCATCCCTGCCCCTTATTAGTTTCCGCAAGGGTAATCGGTCCCCTTCCAATTCAAGTGGAACTTGTCCTTCTTTTACAGGTCATTTCTATCCATGAAGTGATCCCAATTATGAAAAAAAAATGTTATTCCTCATCCCCTGCACTGGCTCCTCAGCTGCACATTCATCTGTTCCATCTTCCTATTCCTACTATAAAATGTGGCACAGAGTAGTTCAGATAATACTACCTTCAACGACCTACTTTTTAACCTCCTGCCTAATTTCCTACATTTTCTCTTCCTACGTCACTGATACCAACATGAACAACGATCTCCTGCTGGTCACTCCCCCTTTTCAGAATATTCTGCACCCTCTCCTGGACTCCAGCACCAGGGAGGCAACACACCATCCTGATGCCTCCCTGACAGCGCAGAAACATTCTGCCTGTGCCCCAGCCTACAGAGTCCCCTATTATATTCGATCACTTGGAACCTGACATACCCTCATTACTGTAGAGCCTGTCACAGTACCAGAAACCTGGCTGTCAGTGCTATCCCCCACCCCCCCACCAAGGCGCCATCTTCTCCCCTACAGTATCCAAAACTGCATACCTGAGATGGGGATAGCCACAGGAGATTTCTGCACTACTTGGCTACCTCTCGTACCATTTGTTGTGGTCAACCATCCATCCAACTGTATCTATGGTGTCTCCACATTCCTGCAACTGCTATCCATCATAACCCCTTGCTCTTGTAAATTCCTTTCATTGCCACTTCAACCAATCAATGCAGTGCAATAGGATTCTCGACTAAACACTTCCTGCAGACAGTCTCCAGGAACATTCAAAATCTCAAAACTCCTGTCACACATGTGACAGGAACAGCACATAACCCTATTATAAGCCATTTCTGACCCTTTAATAATCTACAGACTCAGAAATTATCTAGAAACAAACAACACACTTTGCTCAAAAACACAGCATTAGTACAGCCTTACAGCTCAAAACCACTACTCGGAGATAATTTTAAGGATTGGTATTAAGTTAAGGGTCAATCAAGAGACAGTACAAATATAAGAAAAAAATGCCCTCACCTTATTCACCATTATGGACTTACACACAAAAAATAGAAGTTTTCTAAGTCTTAAAATCAAACACTTTGTTTCAGACAGTGATTTTCCTAAATAATGAAATCTCTGCACCATTGCAGTGAAGTTGGTTATTAGACCTCCCACTTCAGCTAGGAAATTTCCTGCTTGTTAGTTGTTTTAGTAAAACCCCATCTCCACAGCCCGTGTTCAATTTCTCAGTAGGACAGCGGTGAAACTACACTTGTTAGCTGTTTTCATAAAAGCTGACCTCCAAGCTTTATGCAATTCCTCAGATTCTGACATTGCCACCTGGTCGCTCTCCTGAAACACGGTCCCCTTCGGCACTTTCAAGGCATCTTTGTTTTTGATCTTTTATATAAAGTTCCAAAACAAATGCAAAACTTGTAAAAGTAGCAATTACTGCTCCAAGGAAGTCAGCAAATCCAGCTGAGTGCTGAAAGAAACCGCAGAAACAAGAGCTGCTCTCACAGCCATGATCATTTCCCATCCACCTTTTGTTTTCTTTTGAGGTCTTAAGATGGATAGGAAGTTAATTAAATCCCTGGGACCTGATCAGGCATTTCCCAGAACTTATGGGAAGATAGGAAAGTGATTGCTGAAATATTTGTTTCATTGATGTCCATGGCTGAGCTGCTGGAGGACTGGAGGTTGGCTAAAGTGGTGCCATTATTTAAGAAAGGTTGCAAGGAAAAACCAGGGAGCTATAGACACTGAGCCTTATGTCAGTTGTTGCCGGGATTTCTGATGGACAGGATTTACATGTGTTTGGAAAAGCGAGGCCCGATTAGGGATAATCATCATGGCTTTGTGTGTGGGAAATCATGTCTCACTATCTTGATTGGGTTTTTTTTTGAAGAGGTGACAAAGAAGATTGATGAAGGCAGAGCAATGGACATTGTCCACATGGACTTCATTTGACAAGGTTCTGCTGAGAAGACTGGTTAGTTAGATCACACGGGATCTGGGGGAGCAAGCCAAATGATACAAAATTGGTTTGATGGTAGGAGACAAAGGGTGGTGGTAGAGGATTGTTTTTCAGACTGGAGGCCTGTGACCAATAGTATGCCACAAGGATCAGTGCTGGGTCCACTGCTTTTCGTCACTTAAAGAAATGACTTGGATGTGAGTATAGTTTTGTAAGTTGCAGATGACACCAAAATAGTTAGTGTACTGGACAGTGAAGGAGGTTAATAAAAACCGATATAACGGCAGCTGCTGTAAATCAGGAACAAAAACAGAAGCTGCTGGAAAAGCTCAGCAGATCTGGCAGCATCTGTCAAAAAAAAACTGGGTTAATGTTCTCAGAATGCAAAGGGTCCTTGACTAGATGGGCTAATGGGCTAAGGAGTGGCAGATGGAGTTTGTTTAACTTAGATAAATGTGAGGTTGCATTTGGTAAAGCAAATCAGGGCAGGACTTGTACAGTTAATGTTATGGCCTTGGGAAGTGTTGCAGAACAAAGCAACCTATGGGTGCAGGTGCATTGTTCCTTGAAAGTGAGTCACAGGTAGGAAACGGCAATGATGCAGCCATTTGGCACACTTGCCTTTATTGGTCAGTGCATTCAATATAGGAGTTGGGATATCATGTTGCAGCTGTACAAGACTTTATTGAGGCTACTTTTGGAATTCTGTGTACAATTCTGGTTGCCCTTCAATCGGGAGGATATTGTTGAACTTGAGGGGGTGCAGGAAAGATTTACAGGGACATTGCCAGGGGTGGTGGGTTTGAGCTATAGGGAGAGGCTGAGTGGGCTGTGATTATTTCCATGGAGCAGAGGCTGAGGGGTGACCTTACAGAGGTTTATAAAATCATGAAGGACATGGAAGAGTGAATAGCCAAGGTCTACTTCCAGGGGTGGGGAGTCCAAAACTAGAGGACATAGGTTTAAGGTGGGAGGGGAAAGATTTAAACAAAGAGCCCTGAGGGGTAAAGTTTTCATGCAGGGGTTGTATGTGTATGAAAATGAGCCGCCAGAGGAGGTAGAGGTAGCAGGTGCAATGACAAGATTTAAGAGGCAGCTGGATGGGTATATGATCAGAAAGGGTTTAAGGGGGATATGGGTCAAATGCTGGCAAATGACACTAGGTCAGGTTGGGACATCTGGCAGAAATGAGTTGGACCAAAGAGTCTGTTTCCGTGCTGTCTGACTCTGTTTCAGTAAAGCAGCCTAAACAAAGATGCTGTGTGTACTTTTTTAACTTCCAAACTAAAAAGGAAGGAGTTGATTGTATCTGTTCCATTGCTATTGGAACTAAAACATTCTGTTTTCAAACAATAAGTTACACAGTTTTAATTAAGCCCAGATGTTGAAATTCTTGGTTGAGTTATTTATTATGCTACATGTGCTCATTTAAAGCTGGCTGACTTTTCCCAACTTGGCCCAGTGCTCTATCAACCTATTCACATTGCCATCCTGACTGAGATTAGTTTACTCATCTGGGCTGACAGACATAGGAAGATTTTATAGCAATGAGGAGTATTGGGACTGTTCTTTGTACTTAGCTTCTTCACAAACACCATAGCTGTGGACTGGTTATTAAAACACTTTATCTTGCATACCCTTACTCCTTTTTAGTCAGAGTCCCTGTTTGAAGCAGACCAGTTGTTACTGAGACCCTGTTAATATTGCCAGAGGCTTTGCAGAATAAATGTCTGAATATCATATAACTGCATGTTGCAGTGAACTCAGACTTCTGGCTACTACAAAAGACTCTGCAGTGACTAAAAACTGTACTTAAAACTGTAGTTAAGAAA